>NC_048225.1:123699245-123731708 GCF_002007445.2 Ailuropoda melanoleuca
CCTCCCCCCCCCGCCCTCCGCCCGCCCCTTCTCTTCGGGATGCCTGCCCGCGCGCCTGTATCTGCAGCCACGTCTGGCTGTGGTCTAGGTCGCTCATACAGTCACTTACAGAAACATGAAAATTGATAGGAAAGAAGAAGACAAAAGGAAAATAAACCAAGAAAATGCACTGTAATCAAAGAGAAACCTGGAACAAAGTCAGTCATGCCTAAATCAATTTCTGGTTGGGTTCCTTGAGTTGGCCACAGTTTTGCTTCTGAGCTTCCTGTAAATACCTCACAGTGGAAACATGATTGTTACCAGGTTATTGATGTTCCTAGAAGTAACAGATTCCTGGGAGAATCTGGGTAGGAGTCTCAGCCGTGCTGCAGGATTCAGAGTTCAGATCCCCATCGACCCTGAGGTCCTTTGATGGCGCTGGTGGTAGTTGCAGGTGCATTTGTCGGATGTCGATGCGTCAGGCCCTGTTCTTTGCCTCCTGTGCGTCACGCAGTCCTGTCCGCACGACTGAAATCCCATTTTCCGGTGAGGAAACAGCCGGTTCTATAACTAGTGGGCTTCTCGCCCGCAGCATCAGAGGTTCGGGCCAGAGAAGCCTGCCAGGGGCCGCCCTGCCTGCACGCCCTGCATGCTCAGCTGCGTCCCTGGCCTCCACTCGCTCGAGGACAGTAGAGCCTCCCTCCATTTTCTCCAAAATTGTCCCAGGCCGAGAGTGCTGCCTTGGCGGGAAGCGCGGCACTCTTTATATCATTTAACCTTATGAGACTCACAGAAGGCAGGCAGGTGGGACGCCATGAAGCCCTTTCTCACACGGGGCCTGGGTTTCGGGAATGTGACCCATTGAAGGACTCAGGGTCTGATCCTTGGGGAGCAGCTGAGACCAGGACCCAGTCTCACAGAGATGCTTGGCGGAGGGGGAGGGAGACAACGATCAAGAAGGGCTCCGGGCACCCCCACCTCCGCATGCTGGCTCCCAGTTGCCCACGGGAGGGAGGGGAGAGGAGGTTCCGGAACCAGAGCCCAGCGTCCGACGGGAGGAGGAGCCCCCACAGCTGTATCTCCTCTCCTCTCCTCCATCCCCCGTCATGCCCAAAACAGAGCCCTGCACAGAGCTGATGCCTGGTGGATGTGCTTTTTTGTTGTTGTTGTTGTTGTTAAGATTTTTTTTTTATTTATTTATTCGACAGAAGGATAGAGACAGCCAGCGAGAGAGGGAACACAAGCAGGGGGAGTGGGAGAGGAAGAAGCAGGCTCACAGCAGAGGAGCCTGATGTGGGGCTGGATCCCATAACGCCGGGATCACGCCCTGAGCCGAAGGCAGACGCTTAACCGCTGTGCCACCCAGGCGCCCCTGGTGGATGTGCTATTTTTCTAGTTTAACTCTTACGAGTAACTGTCAGTCCACGGGCTCTGAGGAAGCAGTCGGAAGATAAGTGGATGGGCTCTGCCCAGTGGGCATCACCGTTGTTCTCCCCAGAAGAGCAGAGGGGACGTTGGCGGGTCATCAGTTACCTGCTGATGAGGCTGCTCTGAGACATGGCCAGGAGGGGCCTAACTAGCCCAGGTCACCCCCTGCTCTTACTCGGGGTGGGAGGGGTGCAGTGTGGGGACATGTTCATAAAGAACAAAGGTTCACGTGTCCCGGTGATGTCTGCCAGTAGATAGAGCTCCAGGCAAACACTCGTGGTCTGGTTCCTGGTGACGGGCAGTGCACCAAGTTCCGCACTGGACCAAGTAATCGTATTTCCCCGTAGGGGCCTAACAGCGTTGTAAGTCTGATGGCTACACACTCTCCTTCTGTCTCCTTTGTTACCCTACGCACACGTGCCTTTAAGCAGTGGTTCCACGTTTTCTGACGTGGTCACGCTTGCTTCTGGAGGGTGAATATTTGCTATGAAGCGGAACGTGGGGTTTCCTTCACCTCCTCCTTACAAATGTAGGGCTCTCCCTCCATCCCATTTCCGGTGACCGACTGGTGGTTCTCCCCAGCCCTCTACGAGCAGTCCTGCGAGGCGTACAAGCACAGGGGCGAGTCCTCAGGGAGATACCACATCGACCCCGACGGCATCGGACCCCTGCAGCTCTTCCCCGCGTTCTGCAACATGACAGGTGAGTCAACAATTTAACTCCTACAAACGCGAAATCAGCCCGGTGAGCTGGTTAGCAGCTTTATTAGGATAACCTTGTGAGGTAGTGATTCAATAGTATTTGATATAAATGTTTAAAAAATAGTTAAAAAATGAAAATTCATAATTATGTGTTTATCTTCAAGCATGTACTCTGAAATATCTAGTAATACAATTTTGCCTATTAAATCTTAAAACAAAAGGTTTTTCAAGACTTACCTGATTGGATTAATGGATGTGCAAGTCAAAAGAATTTTCACCTGTTTTTTTAAAGATTTTATTTATTTTAGAGAGACAGCACGTGTGGGGGAGGGGCGAGGGGAGGGGGAGAGAGAATCCCAAGCAGACTCCCCTCCGATCACAGAGCCTGATGCAGGGCTCAGTCCCACAACCCTGAGATCACGACCTGACCTGAACTCAAGAGCAGGACGCCCAACCGACTGAGTCCCGGGCACCTGCATTTTCACCTTTTCGCAGTAAAAGCTGTGCGTTTCGGCTGGACACCACGGTGGTCTTCCAGCGAGTGTGGACATGCAGCGTGTGCTGTGGGCCCCTTAATTCCCATGCAGATCCAGTCTGCCTCTCTCTGATCACCACATCTGTTCCTGTGACTGCAGCTCCATCCCCGTGTCTTGTCCACACTGGAGCCCACCCCTACCCCTCAGCCCACGCTGCCCTGAGGCCCCTGGCCCCGGGCAGGACACCTTCCACGATGCCGTCCCTGCATCACTGTGTGACGTGAGCTCCCGTCTCCACACGGAACTGCCGCCTCTTTAAATTTTCTACCTTGCTGAGTTTCAGACACCGTTACCCAGATTTTAGACATGCAGTGTCTCCCGGTGCCCTAGGTTGGATTCTGTCCCCCCAAAACTCCCATCCCCTAGAAGCTGCGAGCGTGACTGTGTTTGGAAATAAGGTTTCTGCAGATGCATCCAGCTGAGATGCGGTTGTGCTGGGTGAGGGTGGCTCTGGGGCGAAGGCTGGTGTCCCGATGGGGGAGGGAGATGGGAACACGGACACAGGAGGGGAGGGGGCCGCGTGGCCAGCCGCAGACGGCCAGGGTTCCCAACACCAGCAGAGCTGCAGGAGGGCGCGGTCCCGCCACCCCCTCGGTCCAGCTCTGGGCTCTGGCGTGGGAGAATCGACCCGGGTGCCTGAAGCCACCAGGCTGTGGAGCTTGTAAGTTGGTGAAGACAATGCACCCTGTTGCAGACTTCCTGAGAAGAGAATCGTTGCTGCATAGACTTTAAAATGATTTTTGAATAGTTTAAAACCATTCCCATGAAATTTTTGATTTTCTGTCTCTATTCCCAAGATAAAATCTGACTGTTGCTGCCATTAACCAAAGCATTTGATCAAACGTGCATCAGGCAGGTGTCCCTCCCAGAGGGGAAGGGGTGGCCGGGACGGGGGTGGGGTGGGGGCGGGGGGCAGTGTGCCAGCAGCACGGCGCTCAGACGGGCGTGTCCACACCCGCGCCCAGACCCCCAGGCCGGTGGAGACACGGGTCCGCGCCTGACAGACAGCTGGGTCCAGTAAACAGTGAGGGGACGTCAGGGCTGGTGTCCAGGGATTCCTGGTTCCGGAGATAAACACAGCTCCCTCCTGGTGTCTTCTGCCCGGAGACAGGACATGGCCACCTGGTCCCTGCTGCACCTGGCATTCTGTGCGGACAACGGGTCTGGTGCTGGGAGCCCCTCTGGGTGTGCAACACGCTGCCTCGGAGGGGACGCCTGGGCTGGCTTGTCTGCCCACTGTGTCCTCCTGGGGGTCCACCCCCCAGACTTGGGGATGCCGTGCTTCGACCTATGGAAGAATGGAAGATGTGCCTTCAGTACTTGTGCACACGTACCACACGCGTGTGCCGGCACCAGATCTGGGCGGCGGTCGGGAGCACATGTGGACGGACGTGTATGCAGCTGACCTCCAGCAGCTTGTGTCCTCCGCCTTGGACTCTGACCCCATCCAGACTGTCTGTGCTGCGGTGACGCGACCCAGCCGACCCAGCCGTGCAGGCGCGTTTGGGGACGGAGCCCTCGCCAGCTGCCGCGGATGCTGAGGCGGTGGACTGCTGAGGCAGCGCGGTGCACTTGGCCGCGTCGTAGCCGCGGTTTTCCTGACCGTCGTGGTGGTGACTTCAGGGCACAGGTGATGAGGTCCCTCGTGCCCATCGACACCTGCTGGACCCTAATCATTTCCTCTTCATGGCCGCAGTCAGCCCTGGTCATCAGGCTGCAGCAGCGCGTCCTCGTTTCCCTGTCTCTCAGTCCCGGGCGTCCTGGGGGCTCACAAGGGGCAGACCCTCAGAACGGTCCCCCCACGTTGGCGCTGCCTCGCTCCAGAGCCTGCTCTCCAAGGGGGGGTCAGGGAAACACAGGAGGAGGAGAACGGGGCTAACCATGACCCCCTGAGAGTCTCTGCGGGATGGGAGGGTGGGCAGGGGCACGGTGGTAGGCGGGAACGGGCCCTCCCCAGGCAGGCCGGGCGCACGAGGAGGGCGGCTTCGGAGGAAGCCCCTGCCGCAGGTCAGCATGAGACTCAGAGTGGCCACTGAAGCAGGGTCCCAGACCTCACCCCGCCTCCTCGGCCCCGGGAGTCATGTGTCCCCTCTGCCCTAGGAACAGCCCGGCAGGCGACAGGGACCTGAAATCCACGGTTGGGCTGAAGGTCGTCATGGCTCTGAGGACGTCCGAGGTCTTCCTCGGGGCGGGAGGAGCCTCGAGAGCCCTGGGGACCCCTTCTCCTGGGCTCCGGGTCTCTGCCTCTCTGGGGGCAGCGATGTCACCTCGTCCCTCATCCCAGAGAATAGGGTCAGGTGCCAAAGGCTCACATCTAAGATAACTGACGTGTTTGTGGTGCTCACAGAATCCACCAAAATCGTAGTGGGAATTGGACTGTGTGGGAAGGAAGCCCAGGCAGACGGCAGAGGGCAGCTCGTGTGCCAGGCTGGAGGGCGGCCAGGGCGGCAGCTGCAGGGGCTGCACCCCAGAGGCAGAAGGCTCCCCACGTGTGCCCGGCAGTGTTCGTGGAGGAATGAGGCCCATGCAGCCCCTCCCAGGACAGAACACGGGCCGGGGCCACAGGACGTGGGATCCTCATCTCCGTGGGCACCTCTGGCTCGTCACAAAGGAGACACGGGCTGCCGCCTCCCATCAGTGAGGTCGATTGGCACAGATAGGACATCTTCTCGGTGCTTTGGAGGACCATGCGACTCCCTTGGGTCCCCGAGGCCGATCTCTGCATTGGAAATGTCCGCGTTTTCTCTGTTTCCTCTCGGGGACATAGGCCCAGCAGAGCCGCTGTGCGCCGATCACAGCTGTGTTTGGATTTACTTCCTGTGTGAATCGTACCACCTGCTCTCTGACGTGTTGTCAGGTCAGAGGAAAGGCGTGAGTCGGAACCTGGGGCGTTTTCATGGTAGAGCTGGTGTCACGTTTCCGTCCAGATGAACCCAGCCCCTGAATGAAACCAGCCTGCTGTGCCCAACAGTCCCCAGCTGTGTCCAGAGGGCGGCCCGTGATTTCCACGTCACACGGGCTCCAGGACTGGAGCAAACAGAGACCATGGGCCCATCGTCATACCTCCCTGTGGCCGTCGCAGCTCCCGTGTGAACCGTGCTGAGCCTGCCACCCCCAGCGACCCCAGGTCTGTCCCCACGAGAACAGGGAGGCACATGGCAGGTGACCCCAAAGCCCCCGCCCGCTCTATCCCCGTGGCCGCAGTGGCTTCAGAGCAGCAGAAATCCTGAAGAAACGAGCTACACCAGCTTTGCGGGCGCGGCCACCACATGCCACACAGCAGACGGCTCGCAGGACTCCATCGTCTGGCCACTCAGCGGCTGGAAGTCCTCTGTTGACGCGCACCGACAGCCACGGCCTGTGGATGTGACTCAGGCAGGAATGCCAGACACACGGACGGGGGTCACACAAAGAGCAAACCAGCAAAACCAAGTCCATACGGCCGCTTTCCAGGCCCCTTAATTGGACAAATCCCAACCAAAAGGGACAATTTAACCAATACTTTTTCACAGATGATGCTGGGTGACCAGACCACACAGAGAGAGTTCTGGCAATGGGGATTAGAAGAATCCACGTCCCCTTGTGCACCAGCATTCAGCATGCAGGGTTCACATTGCAGCCGCCGTGCCAGGTGGACAGAGGTGTCCCAGGTAGACAGAAGTACACTCAGGCAGACAGAGGGGTCCCAGGTAGACAGAGGTGTCCCAGGTAGACAGAGGTGTCCCAGGCAGACAGAAGTGTCCCAGGTGGACAGAGGTGTCCCAGGCAGACAGAGGTGTCCCAGGTGGACACAGGTGTCCAGGCAGACAGAGGTGCACCAGGGTAGGCAGAAGTGGCCAGGGGTCATGGCACTGTCACAAGCCAGGGCATCTCACCCTGCAGAGCAGGGTCAGGTGTGGGTCCAGAAAGGCCACCTCTCCTTGCCCCCAGGTCTGAGCGGAGCAGGCGTGTGATGCCACGGTCACCTACAGGGAGCCTGCAGGTCAGTGCACGTGAGAGGACCACAGGTTGCTGACGGTGTCAGTGATTCTCCAGTGAAGAAAAGAGTGCTGTTAAAGTAGAAAAGCCATTGTTTGTCTTGCATTACTTTAGATTATTAGAGAAATTTAATAACTAAGTTATACGTCTTTTTCTCTCCCATAAATGTTGTCTGGCTAAGAATCCAGAAACACCCACTTTCACGAAAGGATCAGCTCAGACATAAATGACACACTTCATCACAGGAAGACCACCCTCTCCCATGATTTAAGGGTTAGAGTCCCACCGGCGCTGACTCTGCGTCTGCCCACTAGAAGGTGACCGGCGGTGCTGAGTGTCCAGCTCAGTGACCTCCTCTCCTTTCTCTCCCGCTCCACCCATGAGACATCCCGTGGACCGTCATGCAGCACAATGGCTCAGCCCTCACCAGGGTCAATGGCGCAGACCAGGAGAACCCGCACTGGGCGGCGTTCCAGTACGAGGCCAACCTGGAGCAGCTGCTGGCCGCCATCGCCCACGCCGGGCACTGCCAGCAGCTGCTGGAGTTCCACTGTAGGAAGTCTCGGCTCCGGTACTCACGAGGTAGGTGCCCACGACGTGCCCAGGTCAACGGCCCCTGCCAGCCCCCCCCAGCCCCCGCTGAGGTGCAGGTGAAGGTGGCATGGAGCACAGGTCTAGCTTGATCTAGGGGCAGAAGCTTACCTTTCTCCGTCGCATGCAGACTGCCTCTCAGTGCTGCTTCAGGCTGTGCCTTTCTTCCTTCTGACCGAGTCCCTGTTTCTTGTGTGTTCTGTTCATGCCCTGCATCCCGGTCCTCACTGCTGTTCCCCTGCATCCGGCCCTGATTTCTCAAACCACCCACCAGTTCACTGTTTATGAAGGGACGTGTCTTTCTGGACATGGCTTCCACCACGCGTGCTCCTGTTTGGGAAGCTCTCAGGCCCTCCGTGTGCTCCCCCGCAGGGTCCCGGGACTCCCAGGCAGAGCCGCTCTCACCCAACCCCACACTGGCTTCTCAGCTCGTTTCCTCATGTGGATGCACGGTGTGGACAGTGCACGTGATGACGGTACAAGCTCGTCCTTGAATTTTGCAAATCACTCCTCTTTTCACCCACAAGGGAAATGGCAGAAAAACATATGTAGCCTCAGATTAAAGCCAGTTCTGCGAAGAAGCAGTTGCAGATTGAAGGGAAGGACAGCCAAGGGCTTGCGCAGGTGGTCAGGCTCTCCCACTCCCAGGTGGACCCCCCTGCCTCCCCCAGATCTCTGTAGTGCACAACAACTCACAGACGCAGCCAGAGGCCCCTGGTGTCATGACACCCTTTGGAGAATCGCTGTTGGTGGGAGAGATGAGTGGAAGTTGAAAACACTTAAAAAATGCAGTGCAGTGATGTCATTTCTCTCTGGTCTGAAACCATAATGGTGAAATGATTAAAATTTTAGTGTTATTATCAAAATATCTATTAAATATTTTAAATGCCGTCAGCCTCCCTGCAATGAGCTTTCAGCTTAATTTGGAAGAAATTCATCTTAGATGCCTTTTGGCACAACTCTCTTCCTGGACCCACGGGGAGTTGGCAATGGCCATGCGTTTTCTTGCAAGCGGTTGTCAGTCCTGGGTGGAGAGGTCCAAATCCGACAGGGAGCAGGGTGGACGGGCCACGGCACTGCCACACACTGGGAGCTCAGAGTGTCTCGGTGGCCACTCAACCACTCAGAGGCGTGGAGGAACGTCCACACCGCCCTGCCTCCCACCAGCCCCATGGGCGCATGCTCCCGGTGCGCCCTCGCTCATCACCGCTCCTGGGATTGGGGTTTCCTGGGGCTCCTGGACACACCTTCCCTCCTTCGGTGGCCCAGGGCGTTTGGAAGGAGTCATAACCAGGCAGCCTCAGGCTCTGGTCCAGTGGGAGTGTCGCTGCTCAGGAGCTCGTTCAGAACAGAAGATATGCTGGGGGGGTGGTAAAGGGTTTGCTCTGGGGAGGCGTGGACTCGCTTTTCAGCACAGCGGCGCCCCAAACAAGCCAGGCCTCGGTGGGGATATGCCCCACGTGGCGCCCAAAGGAGCCTTGCAGCCAGGGCCCTGGAGAGGGTGCTTCCGGGAGCCTGCCCGTCTGCTGGGCGGTTTCGATCCAACTGGCATTCAGATCCGCAACACGTGTCAGCTTCTAGTGGAGCTGTGAGTGTTCTAATCCTGACGGCAACTCAGTTTTTAATATAATTCTTGAAGAAATCACACAATTTTGCTGATTAGAAATTATTTACTGCCGTGACGGGAAGACTTGGGTGCTATCGTTTATTTTCAAGGGACGTAATCAGACAACCCAAGGCTGGGTTAGAATTCCCCCAGCAGCACCCTCCGGCTACAGTGTTAAGAAGAGGGTCGTTCCTGAAGCAGGTGTGTTCTTGCTGCGGGTTTCTCTGTAACGGTCTGGGAGAGAAGGGGTCATCTGGGGGTGGCAGGGCATGGGGGCCAAGCAAAAGTCACCTTTCTCAAACCTGTTTTTCAGATGGAACCCCTCTGAGCTGGTGGGTTGGAAGCACCCAGGGGACACACATGTACCGGGCGGGTTCTGCGCCCAAGGCCCAGATGTGCGCGTGTGGCTTAGCGGGGAGCTGCGCGGACCCCCGGTATCACTGCAACTGTGACGCGGACCTGGATGAATGGTGAGTTGCTTGGGATTTCCTTCCACGCGGTGTGCTTTTGCTATCGCCGGAAATGTGAACGTTCGTTAGATGCTCCACGGCTAGGCCAGGGATGACGGCAGAATGGGTTAGAAACATCTGTGCGGATAAAATACGATACCGTTAATCTGAGTTAATTGAGATCAGTGATTTGCTGGCTTGCGTTCTTTCTTTTCTTCATTTCCTGTTTCTTTCTTCTAACGTCTTCGTCACGGGCAAGGACACACCCACGATCGGCAGAGCAGCACTAGCAAGCCCCGTGTTCCCATCACCAGCCACCGCTTGCGGTCAGCCTCGCAGCATGGGCGCCCCGCCTGCTCCCCCCTGCCTGGATTACTGTTGAGCAAGCCCACACATCGTACCATCGCATCCCTCGATATTCTGTTATCATGATAAATCCACAGTGAATCATTTATACTTTTTGTTCAGTATGACATCGGCCTCATTATAATTTCTGTAAGTTTTGGATTCTGCCTAATTAAGTTCACTTAAGCCGTCTCTGCTTGACAGGACATAGTTTCTGAAGAGTGTCCCTCCCGTATGATTGACAGGAAGGGGTCCCTGATCAGACAGGCTCCGGGGATGAAGTTCTGTGAGGCATGCTGCTGGACAGGCGGGCTGGGCTTGCGTGCCACCGGCTCTGAGAGGGCGTCCAGAATTATCTAATCACATAGTGGGTCAAATCAATTTATATTTAAAACCATATGCATCACACATAGACCACGCTTTGGAAACACAGGTGTAAAACTGGCACTCCACACGTAAATGAGGAGTTGTCTCATGGAGGTAGAAAATCCGTGAAATTAGGGGCGCCTGGGTGGCACAGCGGTTAGGCATCTGCCTTCGGCTCAGGGCGTGATTCCAGCGTTATGGGATCGAGCCCCACATCAGGCTCCTCTGCTGTGAGCCTGCTTCTTCCTCTCCCACTCCCCCTGCTTGTGTTCCCTCTCTCTCTGGCTGTCTCTATCTCTGTCAAATAAATAAATGAAATCTTTAAAAAAAAAGAAAAAGAAAAAGAAAATCTGTAAAATTAGAAAACTGGCTAACTACACGTGAGGATGAAGAACTTGCACTGCATATTGATTTTTTTATTTATTTGTAAAGTGGAGATGTTTTGAAATCTCTGGGATTCATGCTTCAAATGTATCACCAGTTTAAAAATGCTTTTAGCTCAAATGCTTTAGGTATCGCGTTTCTGCGCTCCTCTGAGCACAGGTCCCGGACACCAGAATCACCCCTAAAAGATCGAAGGGATCAATGTGATTTATTCGGCTGCAGGACGTCTGTATACCCGGGAATTGAGACAAGATCGGGCTGCTGTGGGTGGGGGAGTAATGAATAAGAAACATTTCTGGTGGCACGGCTCGGAGCAGGGCCCTTGGTCATTGAAGTGATGTAGGAGCAGAGGTGGCCCTGGGTGAGGATGTGCAGGGGCTTCTGGCAGGGCTGAATGGCTCTGACGGCCGGGGTCTGGGAACTGGAGACAACTTATGGACAAGACATGGGGACGAGACATGGGGGGACCTGTGTATCTGTGGCTTCCTGTCAGTGACCAACAGGGTGTCCACCAGGGAGAAACCTCAGAAAGCTGCAAGACCAGGTAGCTTATCCAGAGGGCATGAGCCCCCTTTTGCCCTCTGACCCCCTGATGGCTGCACTGTGGTCCCTATGACTCATTCCCATTGCGAATGATGTTTCCAGTTATGGGGGAAGCATCACTGATCCTTCTGGATATTATCCAAAGATTCACTTGTAGAATTTCTGCGTCCTGTCTGCACAACGTGGAGTCATGTGGTCAGAGCCCCCAGGAGCAACGCTAACCTAGAGCCATAGACACCACCGGCCACCTTGGGCAGCTCGTGCCAGTGGACCAGGAAGCAAAGGGAAGAGCTCCTTGTCCATGGCTGCAGAGGACTGTGTCTGTCGTGCTCAGCTGGGTTGCCTCTGTGCAAATGGGGTGGAGAGCTCATCTTGAACCCAGAGAATTCTCTGGTCTTCTCTGCCACTGACTCGCCCAGGACATGGCAGTCATAGCAACCACAGCCTGGTGAGGGAGAGGCCAAAGGTCAGACCCTCAGGAATGCCCTTTTGACACGTTGCCATTCTTGGAGCATTTCATTAACTCTTGGCACAGTAAAAGGTCCCAAACTTGTCTTGTACTTTCTCTGCCCCAGCTTCGGAAAATGCCATTTCTACAGGAAGACCTGGTTCCTTCAGGAAAGGGTGGTACTTGGGTATCAGTACTTGGAACTGGGTGTGCTCAGTGCTACTGGAAGGTCTTTTTTTTTTTTTTAAGATTTTATTTATTTATTTGACAGAGAGACAGCCAGCGAGAGAGGGAACACAAGCAGGGGGAGTGGGAGAGGAAGAAGCAGGCTCCCAGCGGAGGAGCCTGATGTGGGGCTTGATCCCAGAACGCCGGGATCACGCCCTGACCTGAAGGCAGATGCTTAACGACTGTGCCACCCAGGCGTCCCGCTACTGGAATGTCTTAAAATCCATGACCTCACCAATCCCAGTGCAATGCCATGGGATAAATTCTAACCACACTCTTTCTGTAATTGTATCTCCCTTCCCAACAGCAAGAAACCTGGTCCTTATTTCCTAAAAAGCATGTGCTTCTATTCTCTGTCCTAGAATTTGCAAAAAGCGCTTTCAGAATTGTTAGCCCAAAACTTGAGGCGGGGGACAGAGGAGAAAGACAGAGAGGAGGCCTACTGATAGAGCTAACATTTCCTTCAAGGTTTGAGTTTTTCTTGTCCATCCCCAAACTCATCCCTCCATCTTTACCTCCTCTAGCACTTTATCAGGCTCCATTCCGCCTTCTCCACCATCTTTTTTTCATACCCATCCCCATCTCATTTGTTCTCTTTCTCTCTCTCAATCCCTGGATCCACTTCTCTCTCCTCCACACTTCCCCCTCCACCACCCTTCGCTACAGGTCACCAATCTCATTATTTCCTGGTTTATCTTTCCTATGTTTATGTTTGCATAAATAAGTAAATACTTGTGTAGTTTATTATTTTCCCCTTCTTTTTTACACTAAAGGTAACATATTCTCAGTATTTTTTATAAACTTCATTCTTTTTCATAGCTATGTCCATTGTGCGGACATACCATAATTTATTCAAACACAGTCTTGTATACGGGCAGGTATGTTGCTTGTGGCAAATCACAAACCATTCTGCAAAGAATGGCAGTTTTGCTAGACGTGACCCAGTTCTTCTCAGCGTCCTTACCCGTTTACACTCCCGCCAGCAAGAGAGGAGAGTGCTTTATTACTGATGCCATATTATTCAGCAAGAAGTGACGTATTCATGATGCTGGGTTTTCTTATCCAAGAAAAAGGAACACACAATCACTTTTATGTATCTCAGGAAAGTTTTCTTCTAATCATTTGGTACATTTCCTGTTAAATTTAGTCCTTGATCATTTTATCTTCCTCCTTGGTACCAAAAGTGGAGTTATCATTACATCCTCTAGCTGGTTGTTGCTTATGTGTGAAGGCATGTTTTTGTTGAATATGTTGGATAGCAGTGGAGTCTGTGGCCTCACGATCTGAGTGGGAATGTCCCCAGCCTGCCCATTAGATGAGCTTCTGGCTTCAAGACCAAGGTATTTAGGTGACACAGACAATGATAACAGAGATGTAGGCATATATATAGGTGTCATCTGAACTTATGGAATCACTTTAAGGAAGTACCCATCAATGCTTACTTCCTGAACGTCTCTTAGAAATGTGTGTTGACACTTGTCGAATCTTCAGCATTTATAGAAATAAGCAATTTATTTTTCTCCTTATATATAATAATTTAGTGGGTAATGTTAATGAACTTCCTTATATTTAAATTGGAACAAATTCCACTTGGTCACGTCATACCATTTTTTGGTGTGGTATTATTTACTAATATTTTAGCTAGAAGGCTTTCATCAACCTTCATAGGTGAGCTAGTCTTTATCAGATTTAGGAATCAAATTTTCAGATGGAAGGGCCTTTTAAAAATGTTTATATTTTCAGTTTTATTCTGGTCTGATCAGAGTACGTTTATAATATTTTTACTGTAAGGAACTTACTGTCACTTTCTCTGTGGTATGGTCAATGACTGGGTTAGTGAATGTCCCATGTGAGCTTGAGAAGAAGCTGTATTTCTTTTTATTGGGTGTAACTTTTGGTATATTACCGTAAGATTTACCCACCAATCATGTCATTCAGGTCTTGTACATCCTCACTCATTTCATATCATATTATCATATTATTGGTGAGTTTCTATGCCTGACTCCTTGCATTTTCTGTAGACTTTTCCTCAGAAGGTGGTTGGTCTGATACTTTGGAGTAGAAGCATTTAGAACAGCTCTGCCTGCATTGCACTTTTGGGCTTCAGATGCTGTGATGCCCCCTTTGTCATTCCCAGGGCTTGAGTCTGAACTGCACTATGACACCAGGATCACCCCTGATTTCCTTGTCATGCAAATGGCAGGTGGGCCACTGCCCTCTCCTTTTCAGCCTTCCTGAGGCACTTTGTGTGGGTGGGTCTCTGGTTTGCAGTGGACTGTTGTATCTTAGTGTGGGAGCCAAATCTGAAATTTTCTGTGTTTTAAAAGTTTAATTAAATCCATTCATTGGGTTTAATATTCACTGATAAAGCTCATACATTTGGGTTCAAATCTATCATATTATTTTATGTTATAGTTATTAACGTAAATTGTTACATTTGCTGTGTTTCTTTTTTCTTTGATCTTCTGCAAAGTTATTTCTTCAGTAGTTAGGGACTGTTTGCTTTTTTGTCCTTGTAATGACATGCATAGTCAATTCTTTTAAAAAGACTTTATCCTGTGGTTTTCTTATTTAACCCATTACTCTCTGGTTTGTAGGGTTTTTTTTTTTTTTAATTCCCTTTTGTTCTTACCTGGTACCCATGTGATCACCAGGAAACCTACTCAGCCTCCCCTCTCTTTCCCGCGTCCTCCCTCTGCAGCATTTCCATCTTGCCAGAAAACAGCACTAACGTGGTACAGCATGTATCATGCAAAATGCCATTCACCCACCACTTCTGTCCCAGATCTCCAGTTACTTCCAGCTTTGCTGATGGAAGGTTGTCCGAAGGTCTGTCATTCATCTTCTGTCTGTCTTTCTTTGGAGGATGTGCTGGGGGTTTCATGTTCATGCGGCTGCTGCTGACTCTGGTTGCAGATGACACTTTACTGCCCTGACCGGGGCTGGGCCAGCACCTCAGGTGACTTCAGGGCACCTGGAGGCCTTGTGAGGTTTTCCAGCTCCCTAAATCTTCTCATGAATGTGTCTATAGGATTCAGCATCCAGACCTGCAGGACCTTTCATTAGTTTATTTCCTAGAGACTTTATATCTTTGATGCTCATGTGAACAGTTTCCACGTCACTGGCCTTGTGTCCTGCGGCCCGACTAGACTCCTGTTCTGAACTTCCGTGGACAGTCTGTAGATTCCTTTGGATTTTCTGCACATGGAGTCACTTCTCCACAATCAATTACAATTTTATTTCTTTGTTTCCAAAGAATATTTCAGTTATCAAACTTAAATGGGTAATATTTCAGTTATCAAACTTAAATGGGTACATCAGTGTTTTTTCTATGATTGTTTCAACCACTGTGAATGTGTGATATTGCTGATACAGGAAAACATTTAACTAACCAAGAAAGTTATTAGTGATAATATATTTTTATATAAGTAAAATTTCTTATAAGGTCAAAATCACTCCATTTATTTGGAACGGTCTCCAAATTTGGTCATAAAAGTTGTTCTGAATGATCTCGTAGTCAATTGAAACCATTACGAAATGTTGGGGTTGGCCAGCTGCTCCCCCTCTCTTCCTTCCCAACCTCTGAAACTACCCTGAGTCACATTGTGCACCCCTCGAAGTCCTCACAAAACAACAATCGTATGGCTCCTTGGAAAATCATAAGTGTTATTTCCGTAGTTTTAGGAGTTGCTAAAAATAAACTGTAAAGTCCTCCTTTTGGACTCTTGACGCTGGGCCCTTCGAGGCAGACAGAGAACACAGAAAAACCACGAGCACCTGTTAACTAGGCTGTTTTGAGTAAATGTACCCGGCAAATCAGTAATTACGTGAGACAAATGGGACCTCGGAGACCCTGCATAGTTACACAATATTGTGAGGACAAGTCTTCCCATCAGCTCCACAAAAACATGGTTTTCAAACCAACGCCGAGCAGAGGTGTGTTTCATTATCTTCCCCAGCACACGTGTGATGCACCAAGATAAGTCTGCAGCGTTCCTAGTCCTCTAAAAATGTCACTGTTATACCCTCAAAGAAAAGGACTGGTTTCTGCAAAGCAGTTCTTCAAAAACTCACGGATCACAGTGAGGAACTACGGCTGGGTTTCCCCCCGCGTGCCCGTCTCCACAGGACGTGCTGGCGTGTCGGCGAGATTGACAGCGGAAGACGCGCTCGGTCCGGCCGACTTACCACGTGGCCATGAGCCACGCCACCCGCCGGTCTACCGCATTTATGCCAACGTCAAGCGTCAGTGGATTTGGAAAACCCACGTTCTGCTTTCTTTGTTAGCGTGAAGAGATAGAAGCTTAACCAGGTGAAGCAGAAGACCGTCAAGGCTGAATTTGGCGGACGGTCCAATTCCTTCGACAGAATACGCCTTACTGTTCGATTTTAATGTTTCTGTTTTCGTATCTCGGCATCTGCACTAAATACAGCTCAAGACTGCTTTGAACTCAGGAAGAAAAATTCGAATAACAATCTCTAGTTTGATCTAAAAATAATGCTTCCTCTTTTACCTTTGATAACTTTTTTTTCCTGTGGAACAAGGGAACATCTAACTGCACAAAAAAGGAGTGACCGACGGGGGTGACCGGCTCTTCCTTCCCCGTCTGCGGAGGCAGGATGGGGAGAGGTGCAGAGGACGGTACTGCCAGCCCGGCCCCTGCAGACTCAGGCACCAGCAGGTCAGAGCCTCCATCGTCATAAATCAGAAATCCACACAAAGTTGAAGCCCCTCATAAAACCAGGAGGATGTTGGAGAAAATGAGAAGAACCCTCTGGTGCTAGAGAAACAGGGACTGGCCAGGCGAGCTGCCCGCTGCCCACCTCGCTCTGTCCCCGGAGATGCTGCTGTGTCTCCACTGGACACTCCCTTCTGCAGAGCGTGACGGCAGCCACGCAGCCACACAGGTCTCCTGGATGAGGGCAGGGACTGCACCTGCCCCCTGGTCCCGAGCAGGGTGTGAACAGAGAGCACATTTCCCAACCACCTTCCCACACACCATCTCCCTGACCAAAGTTTAGACAACATTGTGCCAAATTTTATCCCCAAGTTGGTTTCAAATAAGTTTTTAAAATTATAAAATTAATAAGGAGGGACAAAATAAAAACAAGGTAGTCTTTAAAAAGTAACAATAATGAAAATAAAGTTCTGAGCAAAAACATTGTTTATATAAGCATGTTATGTGGACTATTGTGTATTGCTGATAGGTAACCCGACCAATGCAGTCACTTACCCACAGGACACCTAATACTGCATGAATACATATAAACTTCATGCTAGTCCTGTGCTATATTTAGAAGAACAGTCAACTGCTTAATTGGGTTGGAATGTGACCTCAGGTGTACTCAGAAGACCCCACTTCTGAATCGGCCACCTGCCTTCTCTGAGGTCAGCGGTGTGGATGCTCTGGGCTTGGAAAGGACCTGGTAAAAGTGTTGCGCATGGACCGTTTGGTGGGTGAGCTCCCTCTGCTGACCCCACACGGCACTAGTGGGCATTTTCTCCCCCAGGACTATAAGGAGTCCTTATAAGCTGTCCTATAAGGAGCACCTGCCCGTGACACACATCGTGGTCGCAGACGCAGCCCGCCCGAGCTCTGCCGCAGCCTACAAACTGGGGCCTCTGCTGTGCCAGGGAGACCGTGAGTAATGTCCAAAGGACCTCTTTCCTGGGAGTGGTTGGTCAGCATGACGGCAAGGGGGCCGCCATGTGTTAAGCAGCATTGCATTCCATCAGGTGCTGAGGAAGGAGGGATGATGTCCCTTTGTCAACTGAGAAAGGGGTCAATGCTCTGCAGCTCTTACTCGATACTTGATACAAACCATCACTGTGGAATGCAGGACAGGTCTGAGGCCCGGAAGCTTCAGAGCCCGTCCACTCAGAGTGGCCAAGTGCCCCCAGAGAAGGTTCCAGAGAGCTTGCAGTTCAGGAGTAGCATGAGACAATTGGGAATTTCTTCTGTTCATTCCGTTTCTCAGTTAGCGTTCCAGTCGGGGTGCAGGCAAAGAGGACGGTCACCGTGTTTGAGCCCTGCAGCCATGAGGACAACTGCTGGACGTCAGGCGGAAGTCCAGTTAGGGGCTCAGGGCTTCAGAACAGACTTTTGGGAGCTGTTATGTGTGTTGCTGGAGGTGCTTTATAATTTTTGCTCATTGTTCTTGATTTCATCAGGTTTGGGGAGAAATACATTGTGTGTCCCAGCTCTATCCCACTGTCTTTGCCTAGAGTCCGTATGCAAACATTTTACCTATGGGAAAAGGGGTGGTCTTCGTTTTTTGATGGTCTGAACTGCAAAGCCATTTAAAAATCTTTGACATTTGCATTCTGAAGCCCATTTTATTCAATTATTTTTTCGGATAATGTATTCCATTAAAATTTTAAATGTTCTGAGCATCTGCCTTGGTGCTATGGCCAAGGACACGCAGTCTGGAAACCGTTGTCAGCATCCTGTGGTATGGAAAGCCATTACTGAGCCCCTGAAATGGGCTCCCTCGGTTCGTCCGTGGTGGCTGCAGCAGCTGCCTGGGACTCGAGGCTGCACAGGGCACATTAATATTTCGGGTGTGCCAGCGATGATAAACCTGGGGCAGAGGACAGGCTCACAGGACCAGTGATGATTTCATTAATTTCTCCTCCACTCGGCTCTGCTACCAAAACCATCTCAGAGGCAGGTAGATGGGTCCCATTTTCAAAGACCCTGGGCAACAGCCTTTACGGCCTCCACAGTGCCGGTCCCACCCGGGTCGGCACGTCCACCATTTTTAAATGCTTACAGCAGATGATTGCCTTCCTTCGGATTCCTTTCTCTGATTTCCCTGGCTGCCCTCCTCCACCTCCACGTCCTCGGTCTTCCTTCCCCACTCCCATTTGTTCCACAAATAACATGAGCACAATTACAGGAAGACACATTATGAAACCAAAATGAAAGAAGTATCCAACCTGCTCACAGCTCAAGAAAAGAGGAAATATTACCCAGACATTTAGTCAGACAACTATGGAGTGTGTCCACCAGGATGCAAGACAGGAGGCCATCGCTGTCCTCCTGGGGCAACGGGGATAAGACGAGTCCACATGCACATGCAGGATGGCGTGTGCATGCAACTGAAAGAACAGGCTGGTCCAGACGTCTGTGGAGTGACCACAGACAGGGCAGAGGGAGGGGCTTGGCCCTGCTCACATGCTGTCCCTGGAGAGGCTGCCCGCTGCCCACGGGAGTCATCTGAGGACAGGTCCCCTGGATGGTGCGTGTCCAGAGAGAAGGAAAGGGGTCAAGGACAGAGCCCTGCACGGGTCAGGGCAGTCTGGCTATCCTGGACAGACAGAGCCAGAGAGGAGGAAACCCAGAGACCAGGAAATGTGCAGGGAAGAGGCAGACCGCTCGGGAAGGTGGGAGCGGCTGTCAGACCTCCCGCGCGCCAGCCCCACGAGGCCACGGCAGCTTCCGTCCCAGATACGCACGAATTCGTGGCGGATGGCGGGTGCACACAGAAAAACACGGGAGCGTCTTAGTGTCTTACTTCACGTTTTATCTGCACCTAAACTAAGGTGGGAGGGCTGGCGAACCTTTGGGCCCAAGGTGCCTTCTTCCTACCTCCTTGGGACCTGCTGGCTCCAGCTGGCCCTTGGGATAGACGTGTTTCTGTAGACGGCAAGCGTGTCTGTCGTGTCTTTGGGGTATCAGTCATCCTTGCAGGGGCCACCAGTATGAGGACAGCTCCCCGCAGATCCAGACGGGAACGCAGACCCTGAAGGCTGAGCGGCTTCTGTCTGCTGGTCATGTGAATAACTTCAGGAATAGTTCTCACTTTCCGTGAGCTCCGCGAATTTTATCCTGCACGTGCCTCCCCCACACAGGGCAGCAGGTTTCTGTGTAGACGTGCGAATAGCTTTGCTCTCCTCCCACTGGCCTGCGGACCAAAACCGGCATCATATCCAGCCACGTATTTCATTATTTTCATTTTTGTTTTCCTTTATCGTTGGTCCCAATTGTTATTTCTAAAAACACTACGAATTTCAAGAGAAGCCGCTGACGTATTGGACCGATGCACGAGTGTGCATTCCCTAAGCGGCAGCCGTAACCGCTCGTGTTTTCTCTCTGAGAAGCTGGGTTTACCCATCTCTTAAACAATCAGAAAGATGGATTAGACTAGAAAAATCTTAGTCATCTTAGTAATTTCATAATTTATACTTCCAGTTTTAAGATTTTTTATTTTCATACACCTTGATTTTTTTAAATGATTTTTTATTATATTATGTTAGTCACCATACAGTACATCCCCGGTTTCCGATGTAAAGTTCGATGCTTCATTAGTTGCGTATAACACCCAGTGCACCATGCAATACGTGCCCTCCTACTACCCATCGAAACATCTTTGTTTTATAACATTGAGTGCCTTTAACATGGTCTCCATTCCTTTATGAATAAGCTTTCTTTAAGAGTTCAACGGGAATAGCACCATGGTCCTTCCACATGTGGTTGCAGGGACTCTTGGGACCGGCAGTCAACTGGCATCCCCGTCATGGAGCAGCCCAGGACCTGGTCCCGGGAAGCCCTGTACAGAGGAGACCCTCTTCACCTAATTATGCTCTAGAAAAAATAAAACATCTCCAAAATGTATCTCCACAGAAAAGCCAGCAAAACGGGCTGCTGCTCCATGTGAGTCTTGGGAAAACCTGAACACCGAGTCCTTGATTTGCCCCCCCTTGCCCCCCAGCCAGAAAGCTGCAGAGCAGACCAGCTTGGCAGGAAGTGATGTCGGCTGGGTACACACAGTGCAGAGGCTAGCTGGGACTGCATCTCTCCTCCGGACACGGGGTGGAGAGGTATTTGGGATGGCTGCTTTCTGACCCCCTGCACGAACTCATTCTCCAGGAAAAGTGGTTTAGACGTGAGGCTGAGTCAGGTGCTGTGACATACGCAGCCTCAGAGCCAGGACGCAGGGTCACCACTCGCCCAGGCTGTACACCAGGCCCAGCCTCAGGTCCAGCAGGAGGCAGCCCCAGCTAAGAGGGGGGCCAGGACACGCAAACTCAGAAGAAATGTGCAGAGAAGCCCAACCAGAGCGTGGCTCCCAGTCGCCCCGCATCACAGGAGCACGTGTCTTTCAAGCTCATTTCCGTCGACGTGCTAATCCTTGGGAAGGTGCTTTTCCTTTGAGAGGTTTTAGGCTATTTATTTTTCATTGACTTTGAGGGATAGGAGATTGCGGTGGCAGAAACCAGTGTGGGTGGTTACTTTCCACCCACATTATCAGGGCTCAGGTGAACGTGCGTGTCAGGGAGACCACCTCCAGGCTTGGTGGAGGGGTCTCCCCGTCCCCGCCCCAGTCAGGGTAGGAGTGCGCTCTGAGGAAGGAGCCCGGCAAGACTGGGGCCCTTCAACCATCTGGGTCCCCGGTTGTGATGGGCAGCTCTTTCGATTTCTGCAAGATTTTTTTTTTTTAATTCAGTTACATACCTGGTTCACATTCCAAATGATGAGCAGATAAGGTTTGATAATGAAGTGTGGAGGACGTTATCAGAGTGACTTGCCTGGACACAGAGGAGACTTCCCTGTTGGGTGGTGTGGAGACGGACACGGTTTGCACAGCGCTCTTCCCTGCACAGTGACGGAAGGGTCTTCACGGACCCCCACTCCCACTGAGCTCTCCGTTCAGGCGTCCTGTGGGCACGCTCAGGAGAACGGCAGCCAGGACAGCCAGTACGGCTCCACTGTGTGACCCTTCCCTCCTGTGTCCTAGGATCCTTCTGGAACTCGGCTTCCTTCCACACAGAAACTTCGTACCTTCACTTCCCCACTTTACACGCAGAGCTCAGCGCCGACGTGTCCTTCTTTTTCAAGATGAGAGCTTCATCCGGCGTGTTCTTAGAGAACCTGGGGATCACAGACTTCATCAGCTTGGAGCTACGCTGTGAGTGTCCAGAAAACTCCGCGGGGCTCTTATCGCTGGTCAAGGCCCCCCCGGACCGTCTCATGTCCGAGGGGCTCCTTGCCCTTCCCTCCGTTAGCTCCAGCCTGAGATTCAGGTCCAGTCCTGCAGCTCTGTGAACCCCGCCCAGCAGGAGTCTGATGGTGCACCTGACAGCCCGTGGGAAGTACCTGTCCACACGGGGTCCAGTTGGAGACCCCTTCATGTGGGTGTAGACAGGGTTTGAATTCAGCTAGTTCCTCCACGAAGTGCTCACTGGACCCCAAGTAGCCTACAGCAGATGACCAAGCACCCCCAGTCTGCCCACGTTATAAAATGGGTGACAGTCTGCACTAAGTTTGACACAAAACCCTGATGTTTTAGTTTTTCTACACACATAATTACGGTTCAATCCAGTACAAATCAAGGTGAATTAGCACATTCCGAACCTAATTTTTAAAAATCATTATTTTCCCAAGTACAAGATACCTTTGCCCTCTGGTCTGCTTCCCTGTGTCCCCAAGGCCCGTCTGGGACGTGGCTCCCACCATCCCATGTGTCGTGTTTCCAGCCCCAATGGAGGTGGCCTTTTCCTTCGATGTGGGGAACGGACCCTGTGAGGTCACTGTGCAGGCACCCGCCCCCCTCAATGACGGCCGGTGGCACCTCGTCCGGGCCGAAAGGAACACGAAGGAGGCCTGGCTGCAGGTGGACCTGCTCCCTCCCGGGACACACGCGGCCCCCGAGGACGGGCACGTGCATCTGCAGCTCAACAGCCAGCTCTTTGTGGGTGAGTGCTGCCCGGTGCCCTTTCCAACCCCGGGGTGCGTGCGGTGGGGTGGGGTGACTCCAGAGCCAAGGCAACAGGTAAGGCCAGGAAAGGACATTAGCTCCATGCCACCAGCGCTTCTGTTGGCCCTGTCAGGCACCTCCAGGCTCCAGCTGCTGGGCCGGGCAGCTCACGCTGGATCGTAACCTCCCAGCACTGCAACCAGGTGCCTTTGTCCCCAGTGTGGACGCAGGAGCCAGCTCGCTGTCCCAGAGGGTCAGGGCGTGACCTACGAAGACTGTCTCCCCAGGGACATGCAGTGGACCTGCTCTGGCCACTTTGTGCCCAGTGGGGAGGTGAACACCAGCGGCTCCCACTTCTAAGTGCTGGACCCCCCTCGGGGCCCCCCAGAAACAGTGAGCGAGAGACCAGGAGGGGCAGCCACCCCACACATCTTGACATCCCCTCCCCTCCTGTGGGCGTCCCCGACCTCCTTCTGACCCCTCCTGCTCCCCGTTTACCGTTACTCCTATCAAGCCCTGCGTGGGTCTGCCGCTGTGCTGGGTTGCTTGGTTTTCAGTTTCCATTGTGTTGTTGGCGAATGACTTCATTGTGATTGGGGCATCGATGAGACAGAGGGATTAGCCCTCCTGTGACCACTCCGTGCATTTCAGATACATTAGGGTGCTGCTTACTTATTATGAACTCCAACAAATTAAAAATAATCACCAACTATTAATGAAATACCGACCAGGCCCCTCACAACCTCGGTCTTAACCCTCCACTTGGAGAGGACCACTTTCCCACAGAAAGTCTTTAACCAAGCTACCAAACGACGTATAGACTAAAATATCGATTAAGTTGAAGTTACGATAAGACCATCAAACAAACCACAGTATCTTCTTCCCCACAGAGCATTTAACAAAATAAACCGTGAAGTTTGCCTGGAGTCAGAGCTGAGGGGTCACAGGACTTACTCAGTTATTCGTCAACATGTGTTAAGAGCCGAGGGCCGAGCTGTGAGGGGGAACCCTGTTCCCTGTTGAGAACGAGGTGCCCGCACAGCAGACAGGATGCGGGCAGTCGTCTGGTCCCCCCAGAGCAGGGGCCGTTGTCACAGGCTCCGGGGGCTCCCACCCGCCCCCTCCCCATCCGCCCCGGGCGTCACCCTCTGCAGGAAATCAGGTGCGTTATTCTGGAATTGGGCCTGTCCAGCGAGAGGAAATGGCGCTCGCTTCTGAAGTGTTCCCACCCTCTCTGACAGCCCAAGTCCCTCTGCCAAGTCACGCCTGTCCCCTAGGATCTCTCCAGCTCTGTCTCTCCGCTCTTTTGTTTTTTAGGACACATCCTAAGGGAATTCTAATTGTGTTCACTTGTGAGTTCTAGGGTAACCACTCACGGTGCTTTGTGTATCCACCTACCAATTCTGAGAACAGAGTTGTTGGTTTGTACCAAGACTTCCTCTGTGGGTGAGGTTATTAAGATTACACTAAGTGTTCAGACTTGCTGTTGCTTTATTTTTGTAATAATAGTTTTCATCCAGAGACTGCATGGAAGAAAGCTCTCTAAAACAGAAGAAAAAACAGGAAAAAAAAAGTTAATGGCTTTCCCACACAGCAGTACCATAGCATTTAGCAACTGGGGTCCTTTCCACTTGAAAATAGATCTGGCAGAGCACACACTGAGTCACTCAGTAAAATTCGGATCTTACATGAAGTTGTTAAATGAGAATTCTATTCTACGAAACAGGGAGATTCACCCTCTTACATTAGTTACTTGAGATGCGGTCTCTAATCTCTGATGCTTCCATCAAAACAAATGTGGTCATGTTTGTAAAAATGCCATGAGTTATAGTCTGCATTTTACCGCCCTGGTTTCGAGGCCCACGGTGTTCTAGTATTACGTTTTAGGGGGTTCAGTTGCTGGCCTCTCTCCAAGGACAGCGAAATGGGCCAACGTGAAGACACCAGAGTGCTTTCTCTTGCGAAGATGAGAGTTTCCTCAAAAAGGTGACTACGAGAAATGTGACCAAAAGTCATCACTGAGACATCCACGGTGCCTCTGTCTCCCCACTCTGAGAATTTGGGGAAAGAGCCCTGAGCTGAGCAGAGAGCTTCATGGCAAATACAGGACAGGTCCCATCTAATGGGATCTCCGTGATTGGGCTGATGGAGAAAAACACCCCAAATGGCCCACTGCAGTTCACATACAGGTCACTTGTGTTGCGAATCCCGCCCCCAACCCCCACAGTGGCTCCGCGGTATTTCTGCCTGCATGTGAATGCCACAGTCATGGAATCATTAGTGGGAATTCCTTTGACTTCGTCTTGGTTTGTTCATCGTGGTTGTGAAATCTATGCTCGTTACTTCACGCACCACCCTGTTTTTCTTTTTAAGTTGCTGTCCCTGTTCCATTATCCAACACATCCCAACGCTGTCCTTCCCAGGAGGGACTGTGGGACGCCGTCACAGCAGGGCTGCTGAGGCGTTTCTCTGCAGGGCCCTGTGGCCACCAGCACATGGCTGTGCTGGAGGCCGGCTGGATCTGCACCTAACTTCACTAGAAATTGCCAGCTAGTTTTTCAAGCTGGTTTTCCATCTTCCTGCCCAGTGGTAGAGTGTCACTGTCCTCATCTTGTCCTCTGTGTCCCCATCTTGTCATCCATGTCCCCCTCTTGTCAACCATGTCCTCATCTTGTCATCCGTGTCCCTGTCTTGTCATCCGTGTCCCCATCTTGTCATCCATGTCCCCCTCTTGTCAACCATGTCTTCATCTTGTCATCGGTGTCCCCGTCTTCTCATCTGTGTCCCCATATTGTCATCCATGTCCCCATCTTGTCAACCATGTCATTTTGTCATCGGTGTCCCCATCTTGTCATCTGTGTCCTCATCTTATCATCTGTGTCCCCGTCTTGTCATCTGTGTCCCCATCTTGTCATCCATGTCCTCATCTTGTCATCCATGTCCTCATCTTGTCATCGGTGTCCCCATCATGTCATCCGTGTCCCCATCTTGTCATCCGTGTCCCCATCTTGTCAACCATGTCATTTTGTCATCGGTGTCCCCATCTTGTCATCTGTGTCCTCATCTTGTCATCGGTGTCCCTGTCTTGTCATCCTTGTCCCCATCTTGTCATCCTTGTCCCCATCTTGTCATCCTTGTCCTCATCTTGTCATCGGTGTCCCCATCTTGTCATCCATGTCCTCATCTTATCATCGGTGTCCCCATCTTGTTATCTGTGTCCCCATCTTGGTATCCGTGTGTGGGTGCACAGCAGCCACACCTTGTGCTCAACGAGGGCCTCCCCAGCCACCAGGGAGGTTGCCGTGCTCTCTGAATATTTATTCATCACGTGAATACCTTCCCAGTGAAGTGCCTGTTTATATTTTTTGCCCCTTTTTTAGTTGACCTGTTTGCCTTTTTATTGATTTGTAGAAATACTATATAATCTGGACCCCAGTCCTTTACAGAATACATGAAGCACAATTGTTACTACCCATCTGAGGCTTGCTTTTAGCTTTTTTACCAATGTCTTTGGATTTGCAGAAGTTTCACTATTGATCAACCTTTGTATAAAAACCTTCAAGCCCAGTTCGTCAAAGAATTCTTTTATAGTTAGTGCTCCTTGAGTCTTCTCTGAAAGACCAGTGTTTGGAAGAACTTCTCCTATATTTTCTTTTAGAAATTTTTTAAATTTTAGCTTTGCTTTTAGGTCTATGATCTATATAAAAATATTTTTACATATGGTGTGAGATAGGATTCAAGGCTTAATTTTTTATACCACTTTTTTGTAGTATGATCGATACGTAAAAAGGTATTTAATGCGTCGCAGCTGGAGGGTTTATCTTTTTCTGTTTGTGTGCCCAGTCCTCAGAGCTGCTGGTGGTGGCGTAACGTCAGTGTCGCACAGAGTGACCATGCTGGAAAACCTTGCTGCTTCGGATCCCACAGTGGAGCTTACTGTCTTGGAGCTCAGAGTTCATACAAGGAAACGATTCCAGAGTAGTTCATGATACCCAATCTCTTGATGTTAGATGCTATCATTGCTTTATGGATAGCTTTTTCTAGAATGAATTTTTTTAACATTTAATTTTTAAATATGTTCCTGGTAACATTTTTTCCACTTTACTGAAATATGATTGACATTAACTTTGTGTTAGTCCACGGTGTACAACACATGGGTTCCTGCAGATACGACAGAAGAACCCCAGTAATCTGGTCAATAGCTGTCACCTCACATGGCTGCAGTTTTTTTCTTATAATGAGAACCTTTAAGACCTACAGTTTTAGCAACCTTGAAATATGCAACACAGTGTTGTTACCCACACCCGCCATGCTGTGCGTTGCACCCCATGACTTACTCACCCTAGAGCTACAAGTTGGTAGCTCTTGACCACCTTCACCCATCCCCCCATCCCTCACCTCCTGCCTCTGACAAAGGCCAGTCTGTTCTCTGGATCTGTGAATTTGCTGTTTTAAGATTCTACGTGTCAGTGAGATCTTAACGATATTTGTCTTTCTCCAACTTATTTCACTCAACACGATGCCGTCAGGGTCCATCCTCATTGTCACAAACGGCAGCAGTTTTGTTTACGGCTGCATTATAGATACATATAATTAGTGCACACAACTATTCAGTGCATATGGCTTGATGATCACGGGGAGAAGTCCCCACCGTGAAGTGACCAGCACCACCAAGGACAGGCACATACCCATCACCTGCCAAAGTTTCCTCCTGCCCTTTTTATTATTATTAATTTTATGGCAACAACACTTACCATAAGCTCTAACCTCTTAGAAATGTTAAGGGCACAAAACAGTGTTGTTAGCTCTAGATCCCTAGAACCTATCTATCTGTCATAACTGGAACTTCGTGCCCCTCACCCAGTAACTCCCCATTTCCTCCCCCACCCCCACCCGGGCTCTGATGGCCGCCAGTCTATACTCTGGTTCCATGAGTTTGATGATTTTAGATTCCACAGATGAATGAGATTTGTTTCTCTCATTTTTTATCTCATTTAGTATAATGTCCTCCACACCCACCCCTGCTGTAGCAAGTGACAGGATTTCCTTCTTTTTTGAGGTTGAATAATAAACTGCATTTTCATACATAGTGTGAGATATTCATTTGTTGATGGACATTTCAGTTGTTTTCCTAATTTGGCTGCTGTAAATAATGCTAAATAAACACGGGAGTGCAGATATCTCTTTAAGATACCAACTTCAGTTCTTTTGGATATATGCCCAGAAGAGTAATTAATGGGTCATATGGTAATTCTATATATAACTTTTTGAGGAAACTCCATACTGTTTTCCAGAGTGGCTGCACCAGTTTGCATTCCTACCAACAATGTGAGAGGGTTCCCCTTTCTCCACATCCTCACCAACATCTGGTGTCTCTTGTCTTTTCAGTAATACCGATCCTAACAGGGGTGAGGTGATTTACCACTGTGGTTTTGCTTGGCACGTCCCTGATAATTAGTGATGTTGGGCACTTTTTCGTATATCTGTTGGCTGTCTGTATGCCTTCTTTGGAGAAATGTCTATGCAGAGCCTTTGCCCATCATATACTCAGGTGATTTGGTATTATGCTATTAAGTTGTAGGAGTTCCTTATATATTTTGGATATTAACGCATTACCATATATGTTTTACAAATATTTGCTCCCTTTCTGTAGGTTGCTTTTTCATTTTGTTGATTGTTTCTTTTGCTGTGCAGAAGCTTTTTAGTTTGTTTTTCTTTTGATGTTTGTGTTTTGGTATCCTACAAAAAATCATAGCCAAGACAAATGTCAAGGATTTTTTTTACCTATTTTTTTTGTAGGTGTTTTATAGTTTCAGGTCTTACATTTAAGTCTTCAATCCATTTTGAGTTCATTTTTGTTTATGGTGTAAGATAAGAATCCAATTACCTCTTTTTTGCATATGATATCCAGTTTCCCAGTGCCATTTATTAAAGAGATTATCCTTTCCCCATTTTGTATTGTTGGTGCCCTTCCTAAAGATTATTTGAGTGTGTATGATTGTGTGAGTTTGATTCTGGGCTCTCTGTTCTGCTCCATTAGTCATTTGACTTCTCTTTATGCCAATAGCATACGCTCTGATTTCTTTGGCTTTGTCACATAATTTGAAATCAGAAGGTATGATCCTTCCAGTTTTGTTCTTCTTGCTACAGGTCTGCTTTTGCGATTTGGATTCCTTTGTGGTATATGTGAATTTTAGGATTTATTTTCCCCGTCTTTGTGAAAATGCCTTTGGGATTCTGGTCGAGATTGCATCTAATCTGTAGACTGCTTTGGGTAGTATAGACATTTTGACAGTGATTCTCCCAATCCGTGAACATGGACTCGCGTCCCATTTAACTGTGTCACCTTCAGTTTCTTTCGTAAATCGTCTTTTATGGTTGTCAGTGTGTTGATCTTTCGCTTCCTCAGTTAAATTCGTTCCTAAGGATCTCATTATTTTTGATGCTATTGTAAATGGGGCTGTTTTCTCCATTTTTCCTCTATAGTTCTCTGCTAAAATATAGAAACACACCAATTTTTAAATGTTGATTTTTTTTATCCTGCAACTTTACTGAATTTATTTATTAGTTCTAAGTTTTTGGTGGAATCCTTGGGGTTTTGTATATAAAATCATGTCAGAGACAGATTCACTTCTTCGTTTCCTATTGGGATGCCTTTGATCTCTTATCTCACCCACTGTTCTGTCTGGGACGCGAGCTCTCTGCCGAGTTGAAGTGGCGAGGATGGGTTCTCATCTCAGAGGAAAAGCTGTCAACTTCTCTTCACCGAACGTGATGTCACCTGTAGGCTAGCCCTGTGTAGCTTTTATTATGCTGAAGCAACTTCTTCTGTACAATTTGTTGAGAGTTTTATCCTGAATAGGTATTCCATTCTGTCAAATACCTTTTCCACATCTGTTGAGGTAATCGTGTGGTCTGTATCCCTCATGCTGTCGGGGGTTTGCCACGTTGGCTGACGTGTGGATGGTGACCCATCCCTGATCCTGACGAGTGGTCCTCCTCAGGTGCTCTTGAATTCAGTTGGCTAATATTTTGCTGAGGGGACAAACATTGGAAAATACACAAATATGTGTAAACTAAACAACATACTCTTTAGCAACCAATCATTCAAAGAAGAAATCAAAAGGGAAATGAAAAAAATTTTTAGAAATTAGAGTGGAATCTTCTGCCAAACTTAATCTGCCATTAATCCCATTTAATGTAATTTTCTTCTCAAATTGAAGCTTACTCAGCAATTTGAGTTCAATTTGAGTTTTTTTAATATATTCCATTTTTTAAAAGATTTTATGTATTTATTTACTTATTTATTTGACACAGAGAGAGAGAGAGCACGAGCAGGGGAAGAGGAGGAGGGAGAAGGAGAAGCAGACTCCCCGCTGAGCAGGGATCCAGATGTGGGGCTCGATCCCAGGACCCTGGGATCATGACCTGGGCTGAAGGCAGACGCTTCACCGACTGAGCCACCCAGGAGCCTAATAGATTCCATTTTTTGCAAAAAAAAAAAAAAAAAAANAAAAAAAAAAAAAAAAAAAAAAAAAAAAAAGAAGTTTCTCTAGTTTGTTGAACTAGAACAGAGCTAGAGTGCAGTCATAATAATTGTGTTAATACCCTCGTCTGCAAACCCTATCATCTGTATCGTATCTGGATGACTTCCCCTTGATGAGGTTTTCTTCTTACGATTGCTCACTAAGTCCTGCCTCTTTGTATGTCTGCCATTTCTTTAAGTTGGATGCTGGGACTTGTGCCTTTCCCCTTGTTGGACACTGGATGATTTGTAACCCTTTATGTGTGCTTCAGTTTAGTTCCAAGTTCCATCAATCTAGTTCCAAGTTCCATCAATCTAGTTCCAAGTTCCATCAATCTAGTTCCAAGTTCCATCAATCTAGTTCCAAGTTCCATCAGTCTAGTTCCAAGTTCCATCAGTCTAGTTCCAAGTTCCATCAATCTAGTTCCAATTTCCCCACCGACTGTGCGCACTCCGCGGACCCCACCGACTGCGCACTCCGCGGACCCCACTGTGTGCACTCGGCTATCCCCACCGACTGTGCGCCCTCCGCCATCCCCACCGACTGTGCGCAGGTATCAAAAAGAACAATTTTTCAACAGTTGCTGCAACATGGATGGCACTGGAGGAGAAAATGCTAAGTGAAATAAGTCAAGCAGAGAAAGACAATTATCATATGGTTTCTCTCATCTATGGAACATAAGAACTAGGAAGATCGGTAGGAGAAGAAAGGGATAAAGAAAGGGGGGGTGATCAGAGGGGGAGTGAAGCATGAGAGACTATGGACTCTGAGAAACAAAATGAGGGCTTCAGAGTGGAGGGGGGTGGGTGAATGGGATAGACTTGTGATGGGTGGTAGGGCGGGCACGTATTGCATGGTGTGTTGGGTGTTATACGCAACTAATGAATCATCGAACTTTATATGAGAAACCAGGGATGTACTGTATGGTGACTAACATAATAAAAAAATATTAAGGAAAAAAAAATAAAATATATGTCACAGTGAGAAAAAAAAAGAAAAGAAAACACTAAAACACTATAAGATTCCCCTGAAGTTTCACTGACCCAAGCTGACAACTTATCCTAGCTTGTGGGAAGCCGAAGTAGTGACTTGTGGCTGATCATAGTGCTGCAATAAACACNTTATATGAGAAACCAGGGATGTACTGTATGGTGACTAACATAATAAAAAAATATTAAGAAAAAAATAAAATATATGTCACAGTGAGAAAAAGAAAAGAAAAGAAAACACTAAAACACTAAAAGATTCCCACTGAAGTTTCATTGACCTGAGCTGACAATTTATCCTAGCTTATGGGAGGCTGAAGTAGTGACTTTTGGCTGATCATAGTGCTGCAATAAAAATTGAGCTTCTCTCAGTAAAGAATGCAGGCGTTGGATAAGCAGCTATCAGTGACTTCCATTATCACAAAGCCATTTTTATCCACAAATGTCAAGGAACATTAATATATCATGAACCAATTTTTAGAACAATGGTAGCTTTAAAAACAAATTAGTAACTAAATCTATATTCCTATCTTCTTCCACACAACCCCTTCCCAAACTATCAAATATAAAATATTATGAAGTATAATTTATGAATTTCATCATATTAAATCAAAGTAAAATTCTTGGAATGAAATATAAATTAAAACTTCCCTTGCAGAAAAAAAAGCCTTTGTAATGGGAACAAAATGATTATGAAAGCAGTTGAAAATGGCNTGAAGTATAATTTATGAATTTCATCATATTAAATCAAAGTAAAATTCTTGGAATGAAATATAAATTAAAACTTCCCTTGTAGAAAAAAAAGCCTTTGTAATAGGAACAAAATGATTATGAAAGCAGTTGAAATTGGTTTATGAACATTTGAAATGTTTTTTAGAAATAATTTCTGCCTTTATGCATTATAATGTTATGCTAACTATATATGATAATGTCAATTCACATTTTGTGTGTATTTCTGACACTGTGTTGTAGTATTTAAATAACCTAAAGTTTAAAATATCTTGTGTTTTTTTTTAAGTTTAGATAGAAATTTGCCTAGAATCCTGGACAAGAGTTGTGATACCATGGGATTTGTTTTACCTGCTCTGTGGAAGTCAAGGACTATTCTCCCACTCAACCTTACATGCACTCTGGGATCACCCTCCCAGTTGTGACTATCTACCAGTTGTCTTCTTTGTTTCAAAAGAGTAGACACTGCATACCTTGTTTACCACTCTATCTCCACCACACCACACAGGAGACATTTAATGAATACCAGCTCAGTGAAACAATGCTTTAGTGAATGAATGCATTGTGAGATTCACACTGGATTGATACGGTTGAACACAAATAATTTCTTCATCATTACCTTTTGAAAATACTGACTCTTATGGGAACAATAAAACTTTTGTTCGTTTTGACAATCAAAAAGTCTGAAATTTGAATTGCCACTGCCAGAACATGGTAGTTATTTAAGTTGTGTTCAATGTCTATAAAAAGAGAGTTATGCCAATAACTTCATATTAACTGGAAGTAATGATAAAGTTCCTGATATAGCATTACCTAATAAAGCATTACATAGAGCTTCATTAAATTTTAAGTTCTTTAAATTATGATTTAATTATTATACTAAATTATTATTTTGCTTATTCACTATTATCAATAGACCAATATTATGTTATATCAGAA
>NC_048225.1:123731808-123737408 GCF_002007445.2 Ailuropoda melanoleuca
CTCAAATTTTTTTCAGAAGAGTAACATTTTGAACCTATCCTTTAATCCCAAAATTTTTACGAAATCTCCACATTGAAGTCATTTTCCTCTGACTCTGTTAATTTCTCATACTTCTGTGCTTTTGGTGGAACTATTTCTATCAGGTACTGTTTTCTGTGCTTCCCTTTCCCCTGTTTGTGCTCTTCCCCTTGCCTGCAGTATTTGATGTTTCACTGGCTGTCTGCCATAGATCCTCATCTCCATTATTTTCCAAACCTCTGACTCCCTTGTTTCAGCAACCATTAGGACAGTCTTCACATGGATTTGGTTGAAGTTTTTGATATGTAAGTGACTTTTTTCCTGCACCCCTATTTCTTTGGAAGCATAAATTTGTAATAGGTCTTTAAGATATTTGGTTCAGCACTCTCATATTGTGAGCATTTTTGACTATGTGAACAAGGTGTCCATAAATCATATTAATTAGCATTTTCTTATATGTTTCTCTGCCATATTCGAAGTCTTGTAGGTAGATTTGGGATATATCTATGAGAATAGAGATTTTGAAATATACACAGGCAGCACCTCAGAGTGGATTTTGCTGAAAGTCTTAAAGAGTCCTCAATGGCAAACTAAGGATGACAGTTTATCATGCCTCAAATATTCCTGTTCTCTGTTCTTGGCTTGTAGAAACTGGGAAGAGGGACATTCATGTTTCTGACAAGAAGAGTCCATTTGTAGGTAAATCTGTAATCCCCGAGGAAGGAAACTTTGGCCGTGGTGTCCTTCGTGCATTTTTGGATTTTTCTGATTCAGAGGCAAAGAGAATAGAAAAGGTCCCTCTAATTCACATGAATACGGGTTAGATAGAATATCCTCAGAATCGTTTTTGTCAGTCTTCCCATTATTCCACACAGCTGTTGGCGGCATGAGGTGATATTAAACTTTGACCTGGATTCTCCTTCAGCCCCCCTTTCCCTGTTTGTACTAACCTGTGGTCTTTGGCAAGTACTGCATTTTCGTCCTGATTTTCACAATTGGTTGACTTCATGATCCACATTTATAGAATAGTAACATCAGTGATTTTAAAAACATACAGTGCTCACATCCTTGACAATTTGAATGACTACGGTGGGATGTTTGCCTGTTCCTAAGAGGTAAATAAAAAGTGAGATGGGCCATGTGAGTCTCTGAGTAATATCAAATTTAACATGCTGTCTGTTGGCTTCCCATCAACATTCTACCCATCTCTCTCTCTCTCTTTTGTTGGAGTCAGTAGCTGTAGGTGGCTATTTGTCTATTTATTTCAAGAAATTGAATTATAATTCACATGCAATATTACATTAGTTTCAGGTATGCAGCATGGTGATTTGATATTTTTATGCATGGTAACTACAATAGGTCTAGTTACTATCTGCCACCATAAAAGTTATTATAACATTATTGATTATCACTTATGCTGTACATTATATCCCTGGGCTTTATTTATTTTATAACTGGGAGTTTGTACCTCTTAATCCCCTTCACCTATTTTGCTTCCCTCCCCCCAGCTTCTCCCCACTCTGGTAACCATCAGTTCATTCTTGTATCTATGAGTCACTTTCTGTTTTGTTTTGTGGGTTTGTNGACCATCACTTCTAGGAGGTTTGTGTCTGAGCAGGCCAGCTCCAGAAGGGGCCCATAGTCACAGTAATAGTGATTCAGAACATTGGAGGCACAGAAATCCACCTGGCTCATCAGGATGATTGGGGGTAAGATAGCTAGGAATCCTCCCAGCCAGGAGCAGAACACGAGTTGTATGCAGACCCTGTTGCTCATGATGGTCAGGTAATGCAGGGGTTTGCAGATGGCAACATAGCAGTCATAGGACATAGAAGCCAAGAGGTAAAACTCTGTTGCCCCAAGGAATATAGCAAAAAAATATTGAATCAAGCATCCAGCAAAACTGATGACTTTATTTCCTGTTGTCACGCTGGTCAGAAATCTGGGAATAAAAATGGATGTGAAGGAAATTTCTAAGAAGGAGAAATTCCAGAGGAAGAAATACATGGTGGTCTGGAGGTGAGGGTCTATTACAGTGAGAATGATGATAGTCAGATTTCCTAGGACACTTATCATGTAGATGAGGAACAGAAAGATGCATATCACAACCTGGACCTCAGGTTGATTGGTGAAGCCCAACAGAATAAACTCAGTAAATGTCCTGTTTTTCATTGTTGACCTTTTGGAGATCTAAAGGAAAGTGGTAAATGATGAAAACTCAGATTTCTTAGGGTAGGAGTGACAAAGCTGATCCTAATGAGTCATGCCATATATTACTCTCCATGCAGTTGACCTAAACCAGCATCGCATTGCCCTGGACTTGGCTCCACAGAAGCCCAATCATCTTCTATGTGAATGACCTTATTCTTAAAGTGTTTTTAATTTCCCAAGTTGATATATTCCCGGACACTTACCAGACTCTATTACAGAATAATTACTCAAATTTTTTTCAGAAGAGTAACATTTTGAACCTATCCTTTAATCCCAAAATTTTTACGAAATCTCCACATTGAAGTCATTTTCCTCTGACTCTGTTAATTTCTCATACTTCTGTGCTTTTGGTGGAACTATTTCTATCAGGTACTGTTTTCTGTGCTTCCCTTTCCCCTGTTTGTGCTCTTCCCCTTGCCTGCAGTATTTGATGTTTCACTGGCTGTCTGCCATAGATCCTCATCTCCATTATTTTCCAAACCTCTGACTCCCTTGTTTCAGCAACCATTAGGACAGTCTTCACATGGATTTGGTTGAAGTTTTTGATATGTAAGTGACTTTTTTCCTGCACCCCTATTTCTTTGGAAGCATAAATTTGTAATAGGTCTTTAAGATATTTGGTTCAGCACTCTCATATTGTGAGCATTTTTGACTATGTGAACAAGGTGTCCATAAATCATATTAATTAGCATTTTCTTATATGTTTCTCTGCCATATTCGAAGTCTTGTAGGTAGATTTGGGATATATCTATGAGAATAGAGATTTTGAAATATACACAGGCAGCACCTCAGAGTGGATTTTGCTGAAAGTCTTAAAGAGTCCTCAATGGCAAACTAAGGATGACAGTTTATCATGCCTCAAATATTCCTGTTCTCTGTTCTTGGCTTGTAGAAACTGGGAAGAGGGACATTCATGTTTCTGACAAGAAGAGTCCATTTGTAGGTAAATCTGTAATCCCCGAGGAAGGAAACTTTGGCCGTGGTGTCCTTCGTGCATTTTTGGATTTTTCTGATTCAGAGGCAAAGAGAATAGAAAAGGTCCCTCTAATTCACATGAATACGGGTTAGATAGAATATCCTCAGAATCGTTTTTGTCAGTCTTCCCATTATTCCACACAGCTGTTGGCGGCATGAGGTGATATTAAACTTTGACCTGGATTCTCCTTCAGCCCCCCTTTCCCTGTTTGTACTAACCTGTGGTCTTTGGCAAGTACTGCATTTTCGTCCTGATTTTCACAATTGGTTGACTTCATGATCCACATTTATAGAATAGTAACATCAGTGATTTTAAAAACATACAGTGCTCACATCCTTGACAATTTGAATGACTACGGTGGGATGTTTGCCTGTTCCTAAGAGGTAAATAAAAAGTGAGATGGGCCATGTGAGTCTCTGAGTAATATCAAATTTAACATGCTGTCTGTTGGCTTCCCATCAACATTCTACCCATCTCTCTCTCTCTCTTTTGTTGGAGTCAGTAGCTGTAGGTGGCTATTTGTCTATTTATTTCAAGAAATTGAATTATAATTCACATGCAATATTACATTAGTTTCAGGTATGCAGCATGGTGATTTGATATTTTTATGCATGGTAACTACAATAGGTCTAGTTACTATCTGCCACCATAAAAGTTATTATAACATTATTGATTATCACTTATGCTGTACATTATATCCCTGGGCTTTATTTATTTTATAACTGGGAGTTTGTACCTCTTAATCCCCTTCACCTATTTTGCTTCCCTCCCCCCAGCTTCTCCCCACTCTGGTAACCATCAGTTCATTCTTGTATCTATGAGTCACTTTCTGTTTTGTTTTGTGGGTTTGTTTCTTAGATTCCACATGTAAACTTTGTACTCCTCTCTTAATGAAAGTACCCAAGTGTGTGGGGCTTACCTAGGAAGTGTATTACCTTCCATTCTATGAATCCAAACCAGAATCCAATCATAGTTCCAGAGCGACACAGTCCCTCACATATATAATAAAAAAGAAAAACAAATAAACAAGTAATCCCTATCCCAGCAATGATAGAATCAGAAGTGGACTTTGATAGATGGAAAATTCCTTAATATTTTTGTTCTCAGGGAGATTATGTTGAAGTCAGAAGGCAGGGTTTGGGCTTCTCTGCAGTCTCTGTGTTAGGCCGAGTGACGCAGCNTGACACAGGGTTTATCTGCTCTTTTGAGAACAGGCCCATGGGGATCAATTTCCTGAAGAAGCTAAACATGCCCTGTGGAATTAGGTTTAAAAGCTTCACATGAATCTCAATTGTTGACAACTTTGAGAACAAGTTGTAAACTTATGGCTGAGGAGAGAAGGTCCAGAGAGACCATGATAAAGAGTTCCATGAGAGAACATGATGTTTTTGAAGCTGAAAGCAATAGAGCGAGATCCCTGGGGATTGGTGTGGCTGGTCTACTCATTCTTCCTATTATCTTTCACTTTATTTTTCTTTTTTTTTAATAATAATTTTTATTATGTTATGTTAGTCAACATACAGTATATCCTTAGGTTTTTAAAAAAATTTTTTTTATTATATTATGTTAGTCACCATACAGTACATCCCCGGTATCCGATGTAAAGTTTGATGATTCATTAGTTGCTTATAACACCCAGTGCACCATGCAATACGTGCCCTCCTTACTACCTGTCATCAGTCTATCCCATTCCCCCACCCCCCTCCCCTCCAAGGCCCCCAGTTTGATTCTCATAGTCCCATAGTCTCTCATGCTTCATTCTCCCTTCTGATTACCCCCCTTTCTTTCTTTCTTTTTTTTTAATGATTTTTTTTATTATGTTATGTTAATCACCATACAGTACATCCCTAGATTCCGATGTAAAGTTCGATGCTTCATTAGTTGCGTATAACACCCAGTGCACCATGCAATACGTGCCTCCTTACTACCCATCACCAGACTATCCCATTCCGCTTCCCCCCTCCCCTCTGAAGTCTTCAGTTTGTTTCTCATAGTCCATAGTCTCTCATGTTTCATTCCCCCTTCTGATTACCCCCCTTTTCTTTATCCCTTTCTTCCCCTACCGATCATCCTAGTTCTTATGTTCCATAGATGAGAGAAATCATATGATAATTGTCTTTCTCTGCTTGACTTATTTCACTTAGCATTATCTCCTCCAGTGCCGTCCATGTTGCAGCAAATGTTGAGAATNTTGAGAACTCGTTCTTTCTGATAGCTGAGTAATATTCCATTGTATATAAGGACCACAGCTTCTTAATCCAGTCATCTGTTGAAGGGGATCTCGGTTCCTTCCACGATTTGGCTACTGTGGACAATGCTGCTACGAACATTGGGGTGCATATGGCCCTTCTCTTTACTACGTCTGTATCTTTGGGGTAAATACCCAGTAATGCAA
>NC_048225.1:123737508-123738350 GCF_002007445.2 Ailuropoda melanoleuca
GTTCTCGCCCTTGAGGAAAACTGGGGGGCCCTGTGGTGTGTGGAGTTCGGGACGGGCGGGTGCACAGGTGCCGGCTGGGCCTCGGGACCGCTCCTTCCTCGGGATTTGTGCTGCAGCTGGTGCGGTCGGTGCCGTAGTGCCCCGTCCTCGGGGGAGGTGCTCGAGGCCTGCGAGTTCCACAGTCTGTCCAAGTCCCCCGTGTGGTGCACGGCAGAGCCAGGGCGGGAGCAGGCCAGGGGGGACGGGCATGGAGCCTGCAGATGCTACGTTTATGTCAGCGGTGTGGGGCCCGGGGACCGACGTGGCCGCCCCAGAATGTCATCGCCGTCCAGGCAGCGAGTGCACCTCACCTGGAGACACACCATCCCAGGAGCAGTTGTGCTGTGTCAACGGTAGCATTCCACCCCGATGTTTGAGGTGGCTGCCATGTTCCCTTAACAGAGACCCAGGGTTGGGGGGCAAAGAGGCCCAGGCCCCAGAGTGTCTGAGAAAGCCTGTCTAAGTGTGGCGAGGGCCAGGCATGACCTGCTTGGAGCCAAGGGTGCCCCTGCCAGCCCTGGAGCAGATCAAGTAGCAGGGTCGGCTTTAAAAGCAGGACATACACATGTCACCTCAGCCCAGCTGGAGCCCAGCGGGATGCCGGCAGTGGGTCTCACTCTCGTTAAATTAACAACATCTGCAGTGTCGTTTGCAAATATCTTCTCCCATTCTGTGGGCTGCCTCTTAGTTTTTTTGACTGTTTCCTTGGCTGTGCAGAAGCTTTTTATCTTGATGAAGTCCCACAAGTTCATTTTATCTTTTGTTTCTCTTGCCTTTGGAGATGTGTCATGAAAAAGGTTGCT
>NC_048225.1:123745655-123747473 GCF_002007445.2 Ailuropoda melanoleuca
TACAAAGGGCCAATCGTTTATTTGGAGATTGGCCATTTGGGATTACAAAATCCAGAATCGCTCCTGGTGAATTCAGTTTGACTAAAGCTGTGGGAACCTCTGTCCCTCCTTCCGCAACGCTGACAGAAACTGGGGCTCGCTTCTGTCCTTAGAGGAGAGAGTGGTCACCACAAATGATGTGACTCCGTGAGCCATGCACGTATAATAGGGTTCACATGAGAACTGAAATGGGATTTGTATTAAGTAGCCGTTTCCCATTTCTGTCTAAATAGAGGGTAAAATGGTCATTGTTTCCTGTTTCTTTTCTGCTTAATGTAACAACTATCTGCATTTAGCACAATTCGGGGACACCGCCGGGCAGGTGAAGCTGAGACTCTCCTTTCCTCAGGCTGGACATGGGCCACAGCGCCAACATCACGCTGACTCTTCCATCGGCCGTGCCCTTGGCCACAAGCCTCACTGTCTCAAGGACTGAGGGAGCTTGAAGTGTGAGCGCAGCTGCAACAAGCAAAATGAGAACAAGACCCTCACCTTGCCACGCCAACGCGGAGCTGGGGTTCTCGCCCTTGAGGAAAACTGGGGGGCCCTGTGGTGTGTGGAGTTCGGGACGGGCGGGTGCACAGGTGCTGGCTGGGCCTCGGGACCGCTCCTGCCTCGGGATTTGTGCTGCAGCTGGTGCGGTTGGTGCCGTAGTGCCCCGTCCTCGGGGGAGGTGCTCGAGGCCTGCGAGTTCCACAGTCTGTCCAAGTCCCCCGTGTGGTGCACGGCAGAGCCAGGGCGGGAGCAGGCCAGGGGGGACGGGCATGGAGCCTGCAGATGCTACGTTTATGTCAGCGGTGTGGGGCCCGGGGACCGACGTGGCCGCCCCAGAATGTCATCGCCGTCCAGGCAGCGAGTGCACCTCACCTGGAGACACACCATCCCAGGAGCAGTTGTGCTGTGTCAACGGTAGCATTCCACCCCGATGTTTGAGGTGGCTGCCATGTTCCCTTAACAGAGACCCAGGGTTGGGGGGCAAAGAGGCCCAGGCCCCAGAGTGTCTGAGAAAGCCTGTCTAAGTGTGGCGAGGGCCAGGCATGACCTGCTTGGAGCCAAGGGTGCCCCTGCCAGCCCTGGAGCAGATCAAGTAGCAGGGTCGGCTTTAAAAGCAGGACATACACATGTCACCTCAGCCCAGCTGGAGCCCGGCGGGATGCCGGCAGTGGGTCTCACTCTCGTTAAATTAACAACATCTGCAGTGTCGTTTGCAAATATCTTCTCCCATTCTGTGGGCTGCCTCTTAGTTTTTTTGACTGTTTCCTTGGCTGTGCAGAAGCTTTTTATCTTGATGAAGTCCCACAAGTTCATTTTATCTTTTGTTTCTCTTGCCTTTGGAGATGTGTCATGAAAAAGGTTGCTTTGGCCAATGTCGTAGAGGTGGCTGCCTATGCTCTCCTCTAGAATTTTGATGGATTCCTGTCTCACATCGAGGTTTTTCATCCATTTGGAGTTTATTTTTGTGTATGATGTGAGAGAGTGGTCAAGTTTCATTCTTTTGCATGTAGCTGTCCAATTTTCCCAGCACCATTTATTGAAGAGACTGTCTTTTTTCCACCGGATGTTTTTTCCTGCTTTATCAAAGATTAGTTGCCCAAAGAGCCGAGGGTCCATTTCTGGGTTCTCTATTCTGTTCCATTGGTCGATGTGTCTGTTTTTGTGCCAGTACCATGCTGTCTTTGTGATCACAGCTTTGTAGTACAGCTCGAAATCCGGCATTGTGATGCCCCCAGCTTTGTTTTTCCTTTTCAACAGTTCCTTGGAGATTCGGGGCCTTTTCTG
>NC_048225.1:123747516-123765002 GCF_002007445.2 Ailuropoda melanoleuca
TACTCAATAAATAACACAGATCATCACTCTGGCGTCCACCCACCAGCTGTTAATTATGTGAGGTATAAATTATTCTTCTTCATGAATAATAATACAGTCTGGCAGGAAATATTTTCAGCATTGCAATGTAGTTTTAAAATCCTTAAACCCGGTCATGAATCCTTTACTCTGAGAATCACTGTTCCTGGAAGTGCACAGAATATTAGCTATTCCAAAGCTACATTTGCAAACTTGAACACTTTTCCTGAATGATATGAATAGAATTTTCACATTTGCATTCAGTGTCATGAAATCTGAAAGCACTTGTGAGTTGTGAGTAATTATTTCAGCACATTTTCACTGAGCATCTACTAAGAGCCCTCAAGCGGCTGCCCGTCTCTCTGCACACCTGTCTTCTTCCTATGAGCTCTTAGAGGTCTAGAAAGCCTGGCTCATTCCCACCCTCAGTCCTGCAGGTGGGCAGGGCCAGGCTCTGAGGCGCTCGGTTTTTAAATAAGAGAGATGGACGGAAGGCGGCGGTGCCGCTGAAAGGAACACGGATCTACCCTGCTCTTCAATAATGCAGTTATACCTGTTAGTGGTATTTGTCAGAGTTCCGACTGTCAGTGTTCATTTTTCTCATTTTGGCTTGTTCATTTTTGTACACCCTCTGAAGAGTATTGAATTACTCCTTGAAAATAGACTCTTATTTTGTTTGTTTGATGTAGATAGAAGAGGATGGTTAGCAAGCAGAATAGCTTTTGCAGTTAGTTAAATGGTGACGGGTTATCAAGAAAGTGCCAGGTGCTACCGGGGCACAGCAGAGGAGAGCTTGGCATAGAGCATTGCAAGAGAAAATATTCAAAAACTGAAATGGGCTTGTGGACCACTGCCCCAGGCAGGCAAGCATGACCTTCATCTCATCTAATGAGCTTCCATAGAAACATCCCTGCAGAAGAGCCAAAAGTGAGGCAGGCAGAGCATCTGTTCTAATCAGCGCATGGAGCCCACAGAGGCACAGCGGAAAGCCGGACTAGTTAAGAAGCCGGGGAGGAAGAACTCTGAACGTCTCTAACAAGTAAGTTACCCGTGGTAATAGGATGAGCAGCTCACCAAGAAGGAACTCAGCTCTGGAGTCGAGGCTGAGACAAGCCGCAGAAGCCAGGCTCCACAAACCAAGGAGTTTGTGAACTCCCCATCACTGCTCTGGTGGAGGCAGAGATAGCCCCAGAGCCCGGACGACAGCCGCAGCCAGGTCTCCAGAATCTGGGGTTTCCACAGCCGCTGAGGTGATCCTTGAACAGGACTGCAGGGCAGGGACATTAGCACTGCTTGGAGAGACCAAGATCAACTCAGGCTTTTTCTTCATTTTGTTTCATTTGTATTTTTGTCAGATAACAAAAGATGAATCATCGAACTTTACATCAGAAACCAGGGATGTACTGTATGGTGACTAACATAATATAATAAAAAAATTAAAATTAAAAAAAAGATAACAAAAGACGTACTTGTATATTAGAGTCGTTTATATTTGGTCCTCCTGGAGTTTTTAGGAATAAAAATTTAAACATCTGCAAATCACGGTGATATTGACTCATTTCATTGTCTCTAGGTGTTCTCTACTGTAAAATGATCTATGACGTTAATTACCGCAAGAAAGAAAAAATGCTGCCACTTAAACTTTGACAATATACTTTATTATTGCTTCAATTTTTTACTCTAGATTTTACTAAAAGGCCTTTAAACTTATTCAAGTGTGCATTTCTTCTCCTGCACTAACCTTTGCATATGTGGAAGGGAAGTTAGTGAAATGTGTTCATAAGGTTATTTTGTGTTTCTTGCATTCTTTGCATCATTAATTTTTTTTAATGAATGCACTCTTTTTTAGAGCAGTTGTGGATTTGCAGAAAATGGGGAGAAAGTATGAGAAGAGTTCCAAGGTGCTCCTTCTGCCTTTGCCCCTGCTCTCAGCCTCCCATGTTAGCACCTTGCGACGGAGGTACCCTTTGTTACAATTGATGAGCTGACATCGATACACTATTAGTAGCTGAAGTCCAGAGTTTGCGTTACGTTTCACTCTTGATGTGCATTTATGGGTTTTTCCAAGTGTGTAATGTCATGTATGTAATGTTATACTTTCATGGTCCCAAAAATCCTCTATACTCCACTTAGTCGTTTCTTCCGCCCACCCCCTGGCAACTACTGATCATCTTGCTGCCTCCATAGTTTTGCCTTTTCCAGAATGTTGTGTTGCTGGAATCACAGTATGGAGCCTTTCACTTAGTATATGCATTAAGGTTCTTCCATGTCTTTTCATGGCTGGATAACTCATTCCTTTTTACACTGGATAATATTCCATTGCCTGGATGTACCAATATGTATAACCATTCATCATTGAAACATATTTCAGCTGCTTCCAAGCTTTGGCAATTATGAATGAGGTTGCAATAAGCACCCATGTGCAGGTTTTGTGTGGACATGTTTTCAATTCATTTGGGCAAATATCAAAGAATGCCATTGCCAGACCCTGTGGTCAGATCATGTTTCGCTTTGTAAGAAAATTCCACGTTGCCTTCCAGTTACATCATTCTGCAGTTCCGCCAGCCAGGACTGAGAGTTCCTGCTGCTCCACATCCCAGCCAGCATTCAGTCTTGTCAGTGTTTTAGATTTGGGTCATTCTAAGAGATTTGTAGTGGTATCTCATTATCTTCAGTTCCCTGATGACATATGACATTAAGCATCTTTTCATATGTTTATTTGCCATCTGTACATCTTCTGTGGTGAGGTTTCTGGATATTTTGACCACCTTTTAGTTGGGTTGTTTGTTTTCTTATTGTTGAATTTCAAGAGTTCTTTATATAGCATAGATATCAGTCCTTTATTAGACATGTGTTTTTCAAATAGTTTCTCAATGACTGTGGTTTGTCTTTTCATTCTCTTGACATTGTATTTCACAGAGCACATGTTTTTAATTTTGATGAAGTTCAGCTTTTCAGTTTTGCTCACATGGATCACACTTAAGGTGTTATATTTAAAAAGTCATTGCCAAGCCCAAGTACGTCTGGATTTAACTCCTATACTATCTTCTAAGAGTTTTATAGTTCTGCATTTTATATTGAGGTCTATGATACATTTGGGGTTAATTTTTGTGATAAGGTCAATTTCAAGACCCTTTTCTTTAACATGTGGACGTCTAGGTCCAGTATCCATTTGTGGAAAAGACTACCCTTTCTCCACTGTATTACCTATACTCATTTGCCCAGGATACTTGACTACATTCATGTGGGTCTGTGTCTGGGCTCTGTTCCATCAGTCTGTTTCTTTGTTCTTTTGCCCACACCACACTCTTTCAATGACCATGGATTTACAGTGAATATTGAAGTCAGGCAGTGCCCGTCCTCCAACTTTGTTCTTCTCCTTCCATATCGTCTTGATTGTTCTGGGTCTTTTGCTTCTCCATATAGACTTAAGAGTCAGTTCATTAGCATACACAAATAACTGGCTGGGATTTTGATCAGGATTGTGTTGAATTTAAAGATCAAGTTGGGAAGAACTGACGTCTCGACAATATTAAGTCTTCTTATCCATACACATGGAATGTCTTTCCATTTATTTAGTTCTTCTTTGAGATCTTTCATCAGTTTTTTTATAGTTCTTTTGTAGTTTTCCTCACATAGAGTTAGTACATATTTTGTCAGATTGACAGTTGACCCTTGAACAATGTGTGAGTTAGGGGCACTGCTCCCCCCACAAGGTGAACATCTGTGTGTAACTTTTGACTCCTCAGAACTTAATTATTAATAAGCTACATCGACCAGAAGCATTGCCAATAACATAAAGTTGATTTATATATTTTGAATGTTATATGCTATTATATACTGTATTCTTAGAATAAAGTAAGCTAGATAAAATAAAATGTTATTAAGAAAATTATAAAGAAAAGAAAACACATCTGTGTATGTTACAAATACATGCACTGTATTTACCAAAAAATAAATGAAAAAAAATCTGTATAAAAGTGGATCTGTGAAATTCAAACCCATGTTGTTCAAGGGTCAACTGTGTATCTGTTTCTTTTGTGTGTGTGCTAATGGTATAGTGTTGTGTTCTAAATTTCAGGTTCCGATTGCACATGCCTGGTACATTGTGCATTGACCTTCTTCTTCTTTTTTTTTTTTTCATTATGTTTTGTTAGTCACCATACAGTACATCCTTAGTCTTTGATGTAGTGTTCCATGAGTCATTGTTTGTGTATAACACCCAGTGCTCCACGCAATACATGCCCTCCTTAATACCCATCACCGGGCTAGCCCATCCCCCCACCCCCCTCCCCTCTGAAGTCCTCAGTTTTTTTCCCAGAGTCCATCATGTCTCCTGATTCATTTCCCCCTTCTGTTTACCCCCCCCTTCATTATTCCCTTCCTTCTCCTACCCATCTCCGTGCTATTCCTTCTATCCCGCAACCTTGCTATAATTACTTACTAGTTCCAGGAGGTATTTGTTTTTGCTTTTGTTTTGCAGATTCTTTATGATTTTCTACATAGGTCATCATGTTATCTGTGAAAAAAAGACAGTCTTATTTCTTCCTTCCCAATCTATATATTTTATTTCCTCTTCTTGTCTTATTGCATTACCTAGATCTTCCAGTACAATGTTGAAAAGGAGCAGTGGAGTGGGAGAAACATCCTGCCTTATTCCTGATCTTAGTGGGAAAGCATCTATTTTTTCATTATGATCTTAGCTGCAGGCTTTTTGTAGATGTTCTTTTTCAAGTTGAGGAAATTCTCTTCTATTACTAGCCTGCTGAGAATTTTTTTCATAAATGCATGTTAGATTTTGTCATATGCCTTTTCTATTAATATGATCATGTGTTGTTGTTTTCTTCTTTAGCCCCTTGATGTGATCAGGACAGTTGAGCCAGCCCTGCATACCCAGGATAAAGCTCATGTGGTCATGGTGTATAATTCTTCTTATACATCGTTGGATCCAAGAATATTTTTGCATATATGTTCGTGATACACATTTCCTTTCTTGTAATGTCTTTGTCAGTTTTTTGTTTTGTTTTGTTTCTAGAGTAAAGCTCTCTTCATAGAATTAGTCACAGAGTATTCCCCTGTTTCTGTCTGAGTTAGTATAATTTTTTTCTTCAAAGTTTGGTAGAATTCACTAGTAAAACATTCTGGCTCTCGTGCTTTCTGTTTTGGTGGTTATTAATTGCTGGTTCAGTTTATTTCAGGGATAAAGCCTTATTCAGATTATCTGATGTTTTGCTAAGTGAGTGTGGATAGATTGTGTATTTCAAGGAATTGGTTGTTTGTGGGTATGGGGTTCATAATATTCCTTTTTTATCCTTTTAATGTCCATGGCATCAGTAGTGCTGGCGTCTGTTTCATTTTTGATGTTAATAATTCATGTCTTCTCCTTTTTCCTTGGTTAAACTGGCTAGGGATTTATCAATTTCATTGAACTTTCCAAAGTGCCAGCTTTTGCTTCTATTGATATTTTCCTATTTTTCCATTTCCCCTCCCCTCTCAGAGGCTTCAGAGCCTGACTGTCACCCCCTTCCTGAGACAAACGGGGAAACACACCAGTCCCCACACACCTACATCCCAGAGACACCTGGGAAAAGCATGTATGGGAAGTTTGAGCTTTGAGCAGAATTAGCTGTGATTTAAATGGAACACTATTTTTACTTTTAAAGAAGGACAAACTATGGTCGCTCCAACTTGGGTATCTGGCAGCCATTTCATCAAAAATTAGTGAAGGGAGTCTGTCATTTCAGGGAAAACAACTGAAAGTAGCTGTCCAATGATAAGATCTGAGCTTTCAAGCAAAAAAAAAAAAAATGGAATTGGGGAAAATGTATATCTACCACTATGAGCTTGAAAATTTCACATTTAATCAGGCTTTTTTAAAAAAATTTTTTATCATATTATGTTAGNAGGCTTTTTTAAAAAATTTTTTTATCATATTATGTTAGTCACCATACAGTACATCCTTGGTTTTTGATGTAAAGTTCAATGATTCATTAGTTGCGTATAACACCCAGTGCACCACGAAATACGTGCCCTCCTTACTACCCATCACCAGCCAAACAAACTGAGGGCTTCAGAGGGGAGGGGGGTGGGGGAATAACCGGGCTTTTTGATGAGATTACTGGCAATAGTAACAAATGTGATTCCACTATAACTATATAATGAAGAGTGTCAACATTTGGAAGACATACTTAAATCAGTGACCCAGTGTTTTCCAAACAATTAAATTATGATGTTAAAGAGAGAAAAAAAAAAAGCCTGGGTAAATGATGGACTCACTGTGCACTGTGCAAGGTAGACTATTGGTTTGTGATATGACAGATGATAAAAAAAATTCATTGACTGCTTTCAGAGTTGACAGTGCTGCTAAATTTCAATAAACTATCACTTGTCTAGTCTTTTGTCATATAAGAGAAGAATATCCATAATAATTTGCAAATGGTAGTAAAATATTCCTCCCTTTCCAAGTACATATCTGTGTAAGGACACATTTTCATCTTCGAACTTAACCAATCAACATAGGACAACACATAGAAAGCAGTAGATACAAGAATCCAACCTTATTCTATTAAGGTAGACATTAAAGAGATTTGCAAAAGGAAACAAAATACCAGTTTTTGCTGGGCAGAGAAATGGGGAGATGCTGTTTAAAGATGAATAAGTTCTGAGGATCCAAGGGACAGCGTGGTGATTGTAGTTAATAATACTGAATTATATTCTAGAAATATAAAAAGTTGTGAAGAGAATAGATCTGAAATGTTCTCACCACAAAGAAGATATGGTGATTATGTGATGTGATGGAGGTGTTAGCTAATGCTATGGTGGCCATCATATCCCAGTAGTTAAGTTCATCAAATTATCACAATGTACACCTTAAATTTACACAAGGCTGTATGTCAATTCTGATGTGGGAAACAAAGGCAAAAGAAAAATTAAATTTCCTTACAACTTACAGCTCATTGCCAAGTCTTTGAGACAGGCAGAGTGACCTTCCTGTAGAAACACAGTTGCCTCAATGTTAATAATTGGCTAAGGGCAACAGGAAGCTTAGCTTAACATTATCCCAGCTTCCAGGATTCTGTGAGTCTCCTTTAACATCTAGAAATTCCTTGGAAACTTCCTTTAACTCCATGTATCTAAGATACATGTTGGCAATCATCCTCCAAGCATATGGCCCCCTGATATACATCTGAAGGGTCTCATGACTAGGGTTTTACTAGACTGTAGTAAATGACCTTTTCCTAACCACAGCTGCCTCCTCAAGGTCCTAGAAACCTTGCTTCCAAGTTCCTTAGAGACTTAAGCTATACCTCCTGACTTTAAAGTATGTAATTGCCACTCCTCACAATCCCAATACAGCTCTTTCTGCCCACAGGTCCTGGCCCCATGCTTTATTTAATAAAACCACCTTTTTGCACCAAAGATGTCTAAAAAATTCTTTCTTGGCTATTTGCCCTATAAAGTCCTATATTGCTTTGTACTTCTCTCTTAGGACTGCCTTTGCTGTATAACAAGGTTTGCTGTCCTGGCTGCCTTCTTCTGAGCATTCCCACAGGACACCTGAACGGAGAGCTCAGTGGGAGTGGGGGTCCATGAAGACCCTCCCATCACGGTGCAGGGAAGAGCGCCATGCAAACCATGTCCATCTCCACACCACCCACCAGGGAAGTCTCCTCTGTATCCAGGCAAGTCACTCTGATAACGTCCTCCACACTTCATTATCAAACCTTATCTGCTCATATTTGGAATGTTAAGCATGTAGGTAACTGAATTTAAAAAAAAATCTTGCAGAAATCCAAAGAGCTGCCCATCACAACCGGGGACCCATATGGTCGAAGGGCCACAGCCTTGCCGGGCTCCTTCCTCAGAGCGCACTCCCACCCTGACTGGGGCAGGGACAGGGAGATCCCTCCACCAAGCCTGGAGGTGGTCTCCCTGACACACACGTTCACCTGAGCCCTGATAATGTGGGTGGAAAGTAACCACCCACACTGGTTTCTGCCACCGCGATCTCCTGTCACTCAAAGTCAATGAAAAATAAATAGCCTAAAACCTCTCAAAGGAAAAGCACCTTCCCAAGGATTAGCCCTTCGATGGAAATGAGCTTTGAAAGATACATGATCCTGTGATGCGGGGCAACTGGGAGCCACGCTCTGGTTGGGCTTCTCTGCACATTTCTTCCTTTTTTTTTTTTTTAAAGATTTTATTTATTTATTCGACAGAGATAGAGACAGCCAGTGAGAGAGGGAACACAAGCAGGGGGAGTGGGAGAGGAAGAAGCAGGCTCATAGCGGAGGAGCCTGATGTGGGGCTCGATCCCATAACGCCGGGATCACGCCCTGAGCCGAAGGCAGACGTTTAACCGCTGTGCCACCCAGGCGCCCCTCTGCACATTTCTTCTGAGTTTGCATGTCCTGGCCTCTCTCTTAGCTGGGGCTGCCTCCTGCTGGACCTGAGGCTGGGCCTGGTGTGCAGCCTGGCCAAGTGGTGACCCTGCGTCCTGGCTCTGAGGCTGCATATGTCACAGCACCTGACTCAGCCTCGCGTCTAAACCACTTTTCCTGGAGAATGAGTTCGTGCAGGGGGTCAGAAAGCAGCCATCCCAAATACCTCTCCACCCCGTGTCCAGAGGACAGACGCGGTCCCAGCTAGCCTCTGCACTGTGTGTACCCAGCCGACATCACTTCCTGCCAAGCTGGTCTGCTCTGCAGCTTTCTGGCTGGGGGGCAAGGGGGGGCAAATCAAGGACTCGNGGGGGGGGTGGCAAATCAAGGACTCGGTGTTCAGGTTTTCCCAAGACTCACATGGAGGCAACAGCCCGTTTTGCTGGCCTTTCTGTGGAGATACATTTTGGAGATGTTTTCTTTTTCTCTAGAGCATAATTAGGTGAAGAAGTCTCCTCTGTACAGGGCTTCCCGGGACCAGGTCCTGGGCTGCTCCATGACGGGGATGCCAGGTGACTGCCGGTCCCAAGAGTCCCTGCAACCACACGTGGCAGGACCACGGTGCTATTCCTGTCGAACTCTTAAAGAAAACTTGACTTAGGACAGCACCAAAGAGAAAGGAAGGACTCTTTCCAAACATGGGCTGACTGGTCATCAGGAATGTTTTACCTTAAAATCCCAAATTAGAAGAGTTTTAAAGGTTTATCTTTTGAATCAGTATGCAAAGGGGTGCCTGCACCCCAATGTTTATAGCAGCACTATCAACAATAGTCAAATTATGGAAAGAGCCCAAATGTCCATTGACAGATGAATGGATAAAGAAGATGTGGTGTATATATACAATGGAATATTACTCAGCCATCAGAAAAGATGAAGACTTACCATTTACAATGCATGGATGGAACTGGTGGGTATTATGCTGAGCGAAATAATTCAGTCGGAGAAAGACAAATACCATATGATTTCACTCATATGTGAAACTTAAGAAACAAAACAGAGGAGCATAGAGGAAGGGAAGGAAAAATAAAACAAGATGAAATCAGAGAGAGATAAACCATAAGAGACTCTTAACCATAGGAAACAAACTGAGGGTTTCTGGAGGAGAGAAGGGTGGGAGGATGGGGTAACGGGGAGATGGGGATTAAGGAGGATACGTGATGTAATGAGCACGAGGTGTTATATACAACTGATGAATCACTGAACTCTACCTCTGAAAGTAATAATATACTATATGTTAATTAATTGAATTTAAATTAAATTAAATTAAATTAAGAAAATGCAGTTGTCCCTGCTTTCTTTAGTGACTGAATATGGGAAAGAAATACCTTCTGTTGGCCCCACCAGGGGTTCTCCGATTTCTCAGACCTTCTAGGACATGCTTGCTCTACACTTCTTGTTCCTTTTTATGAAAGAGTTCTTAAGCATGTGTGACTTCTCTAGGTTCTGCAATACACCAGGCTGGGTGCTGGCAGACTCTCTTTGGCTTTCCCAAGTGTGATTTCTCATTAGCCCACAGATTTGGGCCAGCTTACTGCACGTGTTCACTGGCCATCTGTGAAAGCTCACTCTTGCTACCATTGGGAACCCTTGCAAGGCGTTAGTCAGGGAGTGTGAATGTGGGTGAGCTGATGGAGTGTTGGTGATGCCCCTTGGTCCGCTAGGGATATCTGCAGGTGAAGCACCCACATTGGCCCCAAGTGCTTCTTGATGGATTCCACAATGCAGTTAGGATGGTCTGCATCCCCTTAATGCCCTCCGAGTGTCCTATCTGCAGCTCTCCTGCCTTTCCTGTCCCCAGTTTTGCAGCTCACAACTCAATGCTCTCAAGGAGGCCAAGGAGAAGTGGTTGTCTTTGGCAGTGTCCTGCATAGCTGCACAAGTGGAACACTCGCTCGCATGCTTTCATTTTTCCCTTGGAGAATCACGAGGGCTCACTTGGCACTTTGTGGGACCACCTTGGGAGAGGGAAGATTCAGGCACAAACTTCCTCTTCTCTTCTCCAATGTCTTTAACTATGATTGTTTGTTTATTTGCTCCAACAATGTGCTAGAACTTCTCTGTTGGACTCCTGGACTTCCACAAAAGCTTTCTCATCCACTGGTGATTGTTTAAGCTAGTGCTCTCGGTGGGGTCCTGGACTGTGGCCAAGAAAGGCTAGAGCTGGTTCATGGGTCACATTAGGGGCCACAGCTGGGATCCAGTTTTGTATGTTTACTACCTGAGGCATGGGTGTGTGAGACTCTTCCTGGATTCCCTGGTGTATGGCGCTGGTGACAGAACTAAAGCCAGTGCAGCTGCAGCATTTGTAGTCCTGTCCTCGGGGCTATGGAGCTGTTTCTGGGTCTATAGCTGGGACCACAGTCAATAAGTCAGCCACCTGGGTGTGAGCTCACCTTCTCAAAATGGTTCTCCTCAGTCTTAGGCTGTACCAATTTTCCAGTCTCCTTCTTGGGTCCCAGAGCTCCCATGAAGGCAGTTTTGTCCTTGGATGGATGCCAAACTGTTGTTGTTGAAGGAAAGATATGACAGGGAACATCTTACTTGGTCATCTTGCTGATGCCACTCTCTTTCAAATCCTTTGTGTTTCAACCAGCAGTTCTGGGGGCCCTTTGGATTGATGTTTTTGGTTTTATGAAAATAATGGCCTTCCAGTGGAGATGCAATTGGAAAAAACCGATACCTCTTCTAAATAGGTTGGTCATGTAGAGAGACTACTGACCAACTTAACTGAGAATGCTGTTAGAAGAACTTCCATGGGTGGGAGTGGGACTGTGGACATTGATGAGGGGATGAGATGGCTTCCTCCACTGTGGTGTGACAAGTCTCAGATGGGAGGTGGGATCTCTGGGACCTACCACTTTCTTTGCCAGTCTGATACCAGACTGCCCCACCTTGGAAAGGTGCACAGATCCCTCTGAGATGCTAGTAATGTGAAGAATTACTTATACGGCCAAGAACAATACTGCAAAAATAACAATAATAATAACAATAATAAAATAATAATAACAATACAAATCTTAAAAAAATAAACCATCAGGGTTTATCCTCATTTTCACTGATGGCACTTAGCAAATTAGAAAGATGTGTGATGGTCTTTACAAGTGTGTATATACCAACTGATTCACCTTAGCATTTCTTCCTTAGTAGATTTCTGTAAGTTTCAGCCTCTCCACTAGTAACTTCAATTTTTGATATTTAAACCTTGATTGAAATTTTAAAATTCTGTAATTCAGTTTTGTTTTTCATTTTTCTCTTGTCCCTTATCACTTATAACCTCTATATTAAGATCTCTACTAGATTTTGTTGACTCTTTGTGGTGAGGGGTAGGTCACACATAAATAAACCTCATTGACAATAAATTTCAAGGCTCACAACGTGTTGAATGATTCAAGAGATTAAAATGAAAAAGAAAAAGGAGTCCTGTCTTCCACAAACTTATAGCCCATTTAGGTCAGTAAGACCAAACCCCAAAAGATAATTGGAGAGTATGAGAAAATGGTAGAAATTAAGAGCAAAGTGACATGACATAGCAGTTGAAGGCCTGGGGAATAATACAGGCTGGAGTAGTCAGATCAGCTCCTGGAAGTGGTGGTCAGACAAGCGGGGTGAGGGGTCCACAGCATATTTTAAAGGGGTCCTTTTGGCAATGGACACAGCAATACTGAGATAAAATGTTGTTCCCAGTGAAGCTGGAATTTAGTTTCGTAATAATTCCAAAGAACTGGCTGTGATCATTCCAGCATTGCCAGGAGTTGGTCACAGGCATGACACCACCTGCCTGAGATCCTTTCTTTCCCCAGCACAGATTTCCTTCCTGTGTTTTGTGCTTCTCAATTTCTTCAGGTTAATTTCTGTTCTCACAACAACAAGCGTATTTTCATGGATTTATTTAACATTATAGACATTTTAGAAAAACCTCATAAAAAGTGTGTAAGGAAACATCCAGGTAGCAATAATGTCACCTGTTCTTTTCCTCTATGCAGCCCCCAAATTCCCTTTCCAGGAATCCCAGTTGGAACAATTGGCTATTTTGTTTCATTCTCTGTTGGGACCCAGGGAGCCAGCACAGGACAAAGAACAAGTGGATATGCTTGAGAGAACCCATGTTTTAATTTGGAAACACAACTGGACCATTTAAACTTAAAAAAAAAAAAATAGCAAAGAAGATGGTTTCTTTTTTGAAATGAATACAAAGTTTCGTATTGCATATTTGAAAACTTTAGAAATAGGCGTCAACTCAATAAATTTTGCAGTACAAAAGGAAGCAGAAATTATCTTTTCAGCAACTTAAACAAATGAAATATTACCTCGGATGTACAGCCACACCACAAGTCAGAAACTATTTTGACTGAGTGGGCCAGGGGGGAAAAGGGTTAATATTTTTTTAAATTTATTTTTATTATTGAAGTGTAATTGAGGTGACGTACAATGTTCTATTAGTTTCAGGCACACAGCATAGCGATGTGGCAATTCTATGCATTTTACAGTGCTTACCGCAGTAATTATAGATACCATCTGTCACCATACGTTACTACAATGTTATTGGCTATATTCCCTATGCTGTACTTTTCATCCCCATGACTTTATCACTGGAAGTTTGTATCTCTTGATCTCCTTCCCCTATTTCACCCATCCTCCCACTCCTCTCCCCTTTGGCAACCAACAGTTTATTCTCTGTATTTATGAGTCTGTTTCTGCTTTATTGTTTGTCTTTTTATTTGTTTTGTTTTTTAAAATTCCAAATGTAAGTGAAATTACATGGTATTTTTCTGTCTCCATCTGACTTACTTCACTTAGTGTAATATCCTCTAGATCCATCTATGTTGATACAAATGGCAAGATCTCATTCCTTTTTATGGCTGAGTAGTAGTCCATTGTGTATATACACCACTTTCTTTAATCCATTCATCTATCTATGGACACCGGTATTTCTTCCAAGTCTTGGCTATTGTGAATAACTCCTATATGGGCGTACTTCAGTGGGAATGGTCTGCCCAACCAACCCTCCTGCAAACATGGTAATGGTATTTGCAGGAAGAATAGCAACTGAAAATCTCTATCTATGAAGTTTATGAGATGTTTTGGCCAGGATATATTTGGTCTGTGTGGGCTGCTTATTGAAATAACCTTGGAACATATAGATTTATGGCTCATGATTGGAGAATGGGGCATTTTGTGTCTGTGCAATTTGAGGAACCCCAAACCAGAATGGTTTGCTCTAGAATACGCACACATTTTTTCAAAACTTATCTGTCAATCCAAAACCAAAACATTTTATGTGGGAAAAAGGAACGTTTGGGGAGCTGGTGGATCTGGGCTACTCCAAAAATTGTTACTTCTGTGTCTGGTTATTGCTGCCATCATTACAAAATTCAGTGTTGGGTAAAAATCTATGATTTCCATGAGTTTTGACCTTTTATTTTCACACGTGGTGGTGGTGTAGTGGATTGTTTTTCTCACCCAAATCATTAAGAGTTAGGCACTTTTTTGGCAAGAAAAGGGGACAAGTAGCTAAACATGATAAGGATTTGCTCTAGCAAGCTCCTTCTGCCTGCCTTTATGAAGCGGTGAAAGCATGCAGCGGATCAAGGACAATAGAATTACTGTGGAATTTGGAAGAAACAGAATCTGGGGAATAGCTTATGTGGATAGTTGTAAAACACCAAGGAGACATAAAGTTAGGAGAAAAAATGCTATTCCCTGCTATTAGTAGAGCTGATAAAAATTGTATCCGTAAAGGAGAAACTAGAATGTTGGAATAGAAAGAAGTCAGGTGATACATTCACTACAGAGAACCCAAGTATGCCCACTGATGACCCAAAGGACTACAGAGGTAGCGGGGGGCTGTGGACAGGTGGGTGTGGACTCCAGAACAGGCACACTTCATGGGGAAAGAGCAGCAGACACTGAAGGGTTCATGCCAGCATAGGTTCTTAGGGTTAATGATCAGAGGGTCAGTCATCAGTTTTAGATGCTGCCGGATGGCAGAGATGACCTGGGCTGGCAGTCGACCCCAGGATCTGTGAGGTCTGTGACAGGTCCGTCTAGATGCTATGATCACTAACTTGCTAAAAGTAAGTGAAGGTAGATTTTCAGTGAACTTAACGTGAACAAGTAATTGCCCTACTCCCTGTCAGACAAAAAATAAAAAGAACATTTCTTCCAAAGCTCTAGAAATGTTGTGGTTCATGTGACCCCAAATTTGCTGGGAAATGGCCAGATTGATTTAATGCTGTTGACAGCAGACCGTGTTAAATGTTCACACATGACAGGCTCACCAATACGGGGCACCTGCATGAACTTGATCTTGGGTGGTGAAAAAAGTAAAATATTTAGTAGGCAGGAATTGATGTGCAAGTAGTGACACGTGGGGGTAAGTGGTAAGGGAAAGATTCACGCTGTTCTGAAAAAACGTGGCACTAAGGAAATCAGTTTCAAAAAGGAGCACAATTAGCTTAGCAGTGGAAATTACTTAGACGTCTATTGACAAACGTGGTGAAAATGGAAAAATACTGGCTTTCCACTGGAGAACTTATGGAACCTCATTAGCATTTGGGAGGGGCTGAGAAACTGGTATTGTTCCAGGTTGTATGAATTCAAACCCCATCACAAGGATTGTAATATGGAATGGAAAATTGTGATCAGGGAACTGGATGCTCCCCTCAGTTAAAGCGAGAAACTCGCTTTGGCAGGGGGGGGTTCTGCCCATGATTCTAGGAAGGGATGAGCCAGGACCTGCTGAGGTTAGACTGGGGGCAGATGCACTGTGCCTGGGTCCTCCAACACCAGCCTCTCTTTGCAGATACAAAGCACTGATAGTCTGTGCTTCCATTTACTTTAAACTCTATACACCAGAAAGTAGACCATGAGCTACTGGGGTCGATGGAGGAAGCAGACTACCTGAAGGCTGGAAGGCCAGCATGGGTTGATGGGAAACCTCTTTATCTTGACCCCAACTGAACACAAGACATGGGCAGCATTCTTTTAAAGGAAGCTTACCTCAGTAGAGCTGAGAAAGAGACATAGGAACAGTTACAAATATGTTGGTTGTGGGCACATAGGTGTCTGAAATAGCATTATCTAGACTTTCATGTTTGAAATATTTTATAATTTAAAATTTGCATTAACCTAGAAATAAAAAATGAGTTGGGGGCAAACAAGACCAAAAACCTTCTAGTTAATTGGGAAATATACATGAAGAAAACATACACACATATACACATGTACCTACACAGAGGCATACGCACGCACACACACACATGCACATGGATACACACGTGCACACACATATGCACAATGCACACGCATACATATACACACATGCACGCACACAATACACACACGTATATACACGCACACACATGCACGTGCACACATACACACATGCATGCACACAATACACACACGCACACACATGCACGTACATGTACATATGCACAAACACACACGTGCACACATTCACACACACATATATATACACACATACACACACAAACACACAAGTTACACAAATGATCTTCCACAAAAGGAATGCACAGGATGTCATGCGGCAGAATCCACCCACCTTGGGAAGTTCCTTCTTGGAACCAACTGACTGTGTTGGACATCCACAACACATGGAAGGGGACATAGAGGGGCCACAGGCAGGCTTTAGGTTGAATTCCCTGGGCCAGCCACCAGCCACATTCTAGCTCAAAACATCCCCGGAAATGATTATAGCCAAATTAGGGTCTTGGCTGACTCCCAGTTCACCCAGAGGTGGCTGGTGATCAGACTATGGTGTGAAGCTTTATATCACAGGGTGGTTCGTGAGGGGCACGGGAGGGCCAGAACACCGGCTTGCAATCACTGGGGACATTCTTAGTTCAATGAACCTCACAGGTTGTCTAAAACTCCAGGTGCTTGACATGTAGCGATTTTCTTTATTCGTGAAGACACACTTATTTGAGAAGTTGAGGTGAAGAAAACTCTCAAAGTCTTTAAAGCTTTTTGAAAGATACTTAAATAAATTTGCATTAAAAAATAGAATCCCAGTCACATAGCGTTATGGCTGGCTTGTGAAGAAGAGTTCTCTGTAAATATTCATCATTAGCTTAATGCAAGAATTTTAGAAACCTTCATGAATAACCAACTTAGCAAAAATGTATATAAATATATGCATTTAAGAATGTATAAATATATCCATATATTGGTACGCTTTAAAAAGAACAGACATACATGAATTGATGAGGTGATTTTAAATTATTTGCTTTCCTTCTAATTTTCATCCAAGAGCAATCAAATGATTTTGTTACCATGTTATGAAAAGGAATCCAAGCAAAGAAATATCTGGCTCTTCAGAAAATTTTTCCAACCGGTAACATTTTGGGACAAAGCCTGTGGAGGAGCGGAGGAAGAGGGGCTGAGCCCGGTCTCTGACGTCAGGACACTTACCTCATAATCCTGTTTAGCTACATTCTGGCTCCTCCTCTCGGAAAGTTTATTAGCTTAGATGATCACCATCCTATAAAAATGCACTTAAGGACAATCTATCATTCATGGAATACCAGAGTCAGAAGCGGAATATTGGGAGTCATGAGGCAAAGTGAACAGCTGTGTGAGAGGATTCAGGGACGTAGGGATGTGGAGTCACAGGTGGGGCCACTGAGGCCATTTCTATGCAGGTGGTTCCTGCAACCCAAACGGATTTCTATCTGAACTCTTACCCTCAGGTACACATCTTTAGCCCCCACCCCTCAGTGGCAGGGTCACCACGGTCCAGAGCATTTCCGCGCATTCTTCATGTTTTCAAATCAGTTTTTGTGATTTTATTGACTTTGGGTGTGGGCCTGGAAGTGACAATTAAGAAATAACTAACATAATATAATAAAAAAATATTATTATATGTTTCTTGTGTATCGAGTTTGAGAAGTTCTTTGTAGATCTTGGATACCAGTCTTTTATCTGTAGTGTCATTTGCAAATATATTCTCCCATTCCGTGGGCTGCCTCTTAGTTTTTTTGACTGTTTCCTTGGCTGTGCAGAAGC
>NC_048225.1:123765933-123822222 GCF_002007445.2 Ailuropoda melanoleuca
GGGGGGTGGGGGAATGGGATAGGCCGGTGATGGGTAGTAAGAAGGGCACGTATTGCATGGTGCACTGGGTGTTATACGCAACTAATGAATCATGGAACTTTGCATCAAAAACCAGGGATGTACTGTATGGTGACTAACATAATATAATAAAAAAAATTTATTTTAAAAATATTATTTTAAAAATAAATAAATAAATAAATAAGTAACAGCCCACAGGCAGAGAGCAGGAAAAAAAAAGAAAAGAAAAGAAATAACTGCTATGAGAAGAACTTCCTGGAACTTTGGACTTTTCTGGCATGTCCTAACCAGTTCATGGCATTCTGTGACAGTCCCAGGCTGAGCAGGCTGTTCCCATTAGTCCCCGGACTGACCACATCTGTCCGATCTACTGGACACAGCAGCACGTCTAACACGAGCAGGGTCTTCAGCCGAGTCAGCTACTTGGGTTCCACAGGGGCTTGAGGCAACCCTGAGCCTGTGCTCTAATTGTTCTGGGGTGGAAGAGGCAGGCCTCAGGTGATTCCAGAATGAGCACCCTAGATCCTGTGACTTGAAGTGCAGCCCAAGGACCAGCGACAACTGCATAATCCTGGGGCCCCCACACTTGCCGATCGGTATCTGTATTTTATCAAAATCCCAAGGAAATTGCTTTGCAGATCATAGCTGAGAAGCATCTGCTGTGTGAGTTTTTCATTTGTTGACTTTATTTTTTCTTTTCATTTCCAATCCTTTGCAGGTTAGATTTTTGGTAAAAGAGAGTAAAAATGATTTCCTAGGAAAATTTTTAAATGACATACAACATAAAACCTCAATTTTTAAATTAGTATCAGATACAACAGACCTAAAAATTCTCTGACAAATACCTGTAACAATTTCTAAAGGCTTGCTTCGAATTTCTGTCCCTGTCACCCTGTGAGCAGGGGCAGAGAGGACTGAAGATCAGGGATCGGCCTGGACTGCAGAAACGTTTGGACAGCACAGTCCTGGCCCATGTGTGGGCCTGCTGTCCTGCACATTGAAGTTACAATAATGGTTTGCGGTGGGCTTGCACACGAGGGGGGAGATCAGCGGGTGCCTGTTTCTCCCACGTGTGCAATGCTTCCCTTGCACAAGGTCTACCCGTGACAAGGATGAGGTCCTTAAACAAATAAAACACAAACAATAGGCAGTACGACTTTATCCCCATGCACCTTATAAACGTTTGATGTGTCTTCCACTCCAGGATGAGAGTAGGCCCAGCGCTGGACGTCTTCCTCACGAATCTGAGATATGTCCCGCTCTTCCTGAACGTAAGTCCTGAAATATTTTCTGTCCCCACCATAGACTAAAAAGATAGTTTTGGGGGAGTGGTGGCAGATGTGACAAAAGTGTGGCGGTCCTGCCTGTCCTGTACCATAAACACCACCCCTCATTCCTGGCTGGGGTGTCAGATGAATTTCTGAGCTTAGTGATGATGCACGCTTACCAGCTTGGTAATCCTCCGAACTGGGAGTTATGTTCCCCAGATGAACGCATGTCCAAACGATGTGATGGTTGGGTGCCTGCAGAGCTCCCCAATCTCCCTCCATGCTGAAAATGGGGTTATGTCCTAGATGAGACCCCGCCAGGGTGCACGGTGGTGGCCACCCATCCTTTCTCCCAGCAGGCCGTACAAACACAGTGAGCAGTCTGTCCCGCAAACGAGGTTCTCGGGACCTCCATTACCCTTCCTTATAGATCCACCCTTTATTCTGTTCAAAGAAATAGAGGCCACCCAGGTGCCCAAGCGGAAGGGTCAGCCACCATCACTGCACTTGGCAGAGACACAAAGGCAGAGCTGGAGATCTTTGCTGTGGAGAAAACACAGATGCCAGCATGACCAGATTTCCTCTTTAGCTCAGTTCCACAATCATCAAAAAGTAGTGTCAGAATTGCTGAAAGAATAATCGTTTACAATAAGATCTGCCTACAAAGCTATTAATAGATTCCGAATCATTTTGCAGTTCTTTGCACCAGCACAGTGTTCAGAAGGTAGTTGACTCGTGCCTTCTTCCCTACTTCAGGGCTTCTGTGTGATTTGAAAAACACTGTTTGTACTCCATCTTGGCCCCCTGTTGAAATAACTTAAATTGAGTATATAAAACATTAAAATGGTTCAAAACCCAAAATTACAGAAAGAAGTGTATCCAGAGGGGAGCTATTTCCTCCTCTCTGCCTTCCTCATACATTCCTAGCTACCCATTCTAGGTAAACCTCATTAGTTCTGTTGACCCTCTGTGTGTGTATGCATGCATTTGCAAACATAAATTAATTTTCCTCTATTTCCCATGTTTTCCTATAGAAAAGATTTCATAACAAAGTTTTGCTAGTACACTTTGATTTTTTAGCTTAAATATATGTCCTGAAAATTTTTCTTGTAATGCTTTTAATTCTTGCCAAACTGATAGATAAGAAATTGTATCATAGATTAATTTAAATTTGTATTTTGTTACAAATAAAACTTCTTATATAAAAGATTTAAGAGTAATTTAAATATATAGGTTTTGTGAATGGTCTTCACACATTTTTTGGCGTATCTTTTTCCATTCAGTTTTTGCCTTTTCTTCTCAATTTTTAAAAGTCCTTTTTATTTTAGGAATTTAGCCTTTTATCTGTGACATATGTTGCAAATATTATATCTCCGTTTGCCATTTTAGAAAATAGTTGAACTGAAAGATATTGAAGATAAAGCATGAAAGTCCATAGGATGGGATTAACATGGTGATGAGAGGAGAATGTATAACTGAAATTGATGTATTAGGGAAAAGAGATGATATCCTTCCACCTAAACGAGGAGGAGAAGGGTGGAAATGGACAAGTGAAGGGACAGCATGAAGATAAAGGTCAGAGGGGAAATCTACGTACGACATGGAAAACAAACACAAAACGGAGTCAGCATTAAACAAATCTTTGAAAAGATTAATAATATCAACGAAATTCCTAACAATTCAAACTTAGGGAAGCAGAAATAAAACATAAATGTCCACCAGAAATTAAAAAGAGGTTGTCACTACAGACCCTGGAGACAGTAAAAAGTTACAAGTGGACATTCCGGGTACTTTTCATCAGTGAATTTGACCATTTAAATTAAACGTACAAGTATCTTGAAAAACACAACTTATATAAGTTACGTAAGAAGAAATGGAAAGTCTGTATATATTGATGGAATTAAACCAGTTATTGAAATGTTTCTCACAAAATAAATTAATTAATTAATTAAAAATAAAAATAAATAAATAAATAAAATGCTTCTCACAAGGAGAAATATTTACCTAGATGATTTTACTGATCAGTCGTTCTAAACATATGTGAAGGAATGCCAGTCTTACACGACTTCTTCCAGAGCATAGATAAAGTTGGAACATTTCCCATACATAAGATCTACTTAACACTGATACTAAAATATGACCAGGGCATTATAAAAAAGAAAAACTACAGACAAATCTCTATAGTGTATGTAGATGCAGAAATACTATATAAAATATTAGCAAATCAGATCCAATCTCATATAAACTGTTAACATATTATGACCAAATGAGGTGTATTCCAAGAATTCCAAATTGACTTAACATTCAAAAAGCAATCTATTTAATTTAACTTTCAAATATAAATGAAGCAAATTAGGTGATTATCTTAAAAAATGTACAAAACGCATTTGATGAAATTCAATGTCCACAGTGACAAAAACTTCCCAACAAAGTAGAAATCAAAGTAAACATTAAATCTGATAAAGATTATCTATACAAAGTTAAATCAACCATCATACTTAATTTCTTTAAAAAAAAAGAGGCTTGCCCTAAGATTGGAAACGAGTCAAGACTGTAGCTGCTGTCGTTGGTAACCATTACATTAGGAAAGAAAATGAAATAACATACAAATTTGGGGAAGTTTGAAACGAAAGTCATTTTTTGCAGAGAAGCAGGATTATCCTATGTAGAAAATCCAATAGAATCTTCAAACTAGTAGAAATGAGTAAATTTGAGAACTTGTTCAATTCAAGGTCCGTCTGCAAAATTCATTTTTTAATTAATGAAATTAATGAATTTTTTAATTAGTAAAGTTTCAGATTGATAGCAAAACTGAGCAGAAAGTATGGAGAATTCCCATATTCCTCCATCCCCCAATATACACACCATGTCCCTACTGTCCGCAGTGGTACATCTGCTACAACTGAGGAGTAGACACGTGTGAATCATCGCCACCCGGAGCCCACCGCTCACATCAGGTTCATTTTGGGGGCTGTACATTCTATGGTTTGACAAATGCATGAGGACATGTATCCATCCTTGTAGTATCATACAGAATAGCTTCACTTCCCTAAAAATCCTCTGCTTCACCAATTCATCCTGCTTCCCCCTCCCCCCTGGTAATCACTGATCTTTTTACTGTCTCCAAGTTTTGCCTTTTTCTGAAAATTATATAGTTGGAAACATACAGATTGATTTTGCAGACTGACTTTCTTTTTCAGTAACACATATTAAACTTTCCTATATGTCTTTTCATGGCTTGATAGCTCATTTCTTTTTAGTGCTAAAGAATATTTGATCATCTGATGTGTGACTGTTTATTCATCCATTCACCTACTGAAGAGCATCTTAGACGCTTCCAAATATTGTCAATTATGAATAAATCTTTTATAAATATCTGTGTGCAGATGTTCGTGTAGACATAATTTCCAATTCATTTGGATAAATACTAAGGAGTGAGATGGTTGGATTGTATTATAAGTGTATTTTTCATTTTGTAAGAAACTGTCCTTTAAAAGTATCTATACCATTTCGCATACCCACTGGCAATGAAAAACATATCCTTGCCAGCATTTGTTCTTGTCAGTGTTTTCGATTTTGGCCATTCTAATAGACATCTAGTGTTATCTCTTTGTTTTAATCTGAAATTCCCAAATTAGGAGAGAATCCTTTTCTTGTTCCTGGTCTTAGTGGGAAAGCTTCAAGATTTTCACGATTAAGTATGATGTGAGCTGTGGGATTTTGTAGACGTTCTTTAACAAGTTGAGAAATTTCTCCTCTTTCCTACTTTGCCAAGAATTTTTAGAATGAATGGATGTTTGATTTTGCCAAATGCTTTTTCTGCTTCTATTGATATGATCATGTGATTTTTCCTCTTTAGTCTGTTGAAGAGAGAGGTTACCTTAACTGATTTTTGAACGTTGAACCAGGCTGGCATACCTGGGATAAACCCCCCTTGGTTGTGATGTAAACTCTTTTTCTACATTGTTGGATTTGATATTTTGTTCAGTACTTTTGCATCTATGTTTATGGGAGATTTTAGTCTATAGTTTTATTGTAATGCTTTTATGTGGTTTTTATATTGGGGTAATCAGAGAAGAAGTTAAAAAATATTTCCTGTTTTGATCTTCTGGAAGAGATTGCAGAATAATTGGTATCATTTCTTCCTTAAATGTTTGATGGAATTCGCCGGTGAATCCATCTGGACCTGAGGGTTTCTGTTTGGGATGATTATTAATCATTTATTCTATTCGATTATGTAAATAGATTTAATTATGTGAATACAATTATTTGATACTAATTGTTATTATTATTAAACACATTTAATTATATAAATATATACCAATATTATATATTATAAAATATATAGGTTTGTGTAGATTATCTGTTTTCTTTTTTTAAATTTTTTAAAAAGATTTTATTTAATTTATTTGAGAGACAGCAAGAGTGGGGGGGAGGGGCAGAGGGAGAGGGAGAAGCAGACTTCCCACTGAGCAGGGATCCAGACGTGGGGCTCAACCCCAGGACCCCAAGATTGTGACCTGAGCTGAAGGCAGACGCTTCACCGACTGAGCCACCCAGGCGCCCTGATCTTTGTCTTCTCGTGTGAGCTTCGACAGATTGTCTTTCAAGGAATTGTGCTATTGCTGCTAGGTTATAAAATCTGCAGACGTAGTATTGTTCATAACAGTCCTTTATTATTTTTTTTAGTATCCATGGAATCTGCACTGATGCCCTTCTTTCATTTCTGATATTAGTAACTTGTGTCTTCTCTCTTATTTTCTTAGTTAGGCTGACTAGAGGCTTATTGATTTTGTTGGTTTTCCCAAAGAACCATTATTAGTTTTGTTTTTGTTTATTTGCTCTGTTGATTTTTTGGTTTCAGTTTCATTGATTTCTGCTCTAATTTGTAGTATTTTTTTCTGCTTACTTTGGATTTTATTTGCTCATATTTTCCTAATTTATTCAAGTGGAAGCTTGGATGATTGATTTCAGATCTTTTTTCTTCTCCAATGTGTTTTAGGTGCTGTAATTTCCCCCTAAGCACTTTTCTGCTGCGTCTCACATATTTTGTTGTGTTTTCATTTTCATTTAGGTCAAAATATATAATAATTTGTCTTGAGATTTCTTTCTTGACTTGTGTTATTTAGAAATATTTTTCAAAATTCCTTTTTTACATACCATAAAATAAAATAGAAAACTAAAGTTGCTGATCAAAGATATATATTTAATAGGATATAATTTTCTTTCATTCTGTAGAAGTTCCAGAGATGCATGATTAAGTGGTAGGGTGGATGGTCAGTGGGATTCATTAAGAGCTAGCAGGACTTTGACATCTTTAAACCACAGTATGCACAGAACTACTTTCTTTCTGTGCATGCTTCACACTGTGAAAATATATGATGTGTCGCTTCATCTTGACAGATGAGAATGCCTTTTTAAATATTTTTCCATTATGATGAACATAAGACAATTAATTAATGACCTACTGGGGAATCTTAAGATGTTTTGTAAGATCTAATATATTTGTCCAGATGTTATAATTAGGCTTTTAAAAATTGATGCCTCATCTACAAGAAGAAGAATATCATAAAAATATCTGAATGGGATATGAAACCATGTATTTACATCACTAAAAAAAGCTGTAAAAATAGCTTTGATTATATACAGTAATTATAAGACAAGGTGGAAAAGATTTATCTGTGTAAGGAAAATCTTCCTTTCTCTGCTGAAAACTTTATTTTTATTTTTTAAAGATTTTATTTATTTATTTGAGAGACAGAGAGAGCAAGAGAGAGCAGACCAGGAGGGAGGGGCAGAGAGAGAAGCAGGCTCCCCGCTAAGCAGGGAGCCCAAGATGGGGCTCGAGCCTAAGACCCCAGGATCATGACCTGAGCTGAAAGCAGATGCTTAACAACTGAGCCACCCAGGAGCCCCTCTCTGCTGAAAATTTTAATCCAATTTCCATTTTACCCTCCCACATCTCAGCTTCAGGTGTCCCCTGTGTTCCCTCTTCCCTGCCCCACCAGCGTGGCTGCGGGCTCGCCTCTGCCTCTTCACGGAGGACCAAGCCAGGACTCAGCCTAGCCTTCCTGGTCCACGTGGGAATGCAGCCTCATTTCGTTCTGTGACTTGGAAGATCCACCCAACCCATGCAGCTTACCATGACCAGGCGCAAAAGTTCTTAAATTTCACACATTCTTGGACATTTGTTTATGTGAGATGTAGGTAAAATAGAAGTCCCAACTGCAGAATTAAGGGTGCGTATTAAACTAATGTGTATGGCAACAGTTAGAAATGACCGCAGTTCAGGAGCTGGAGAAGAGCCGCAGGCCATAAGCGAAAGGTCCCTCCGTGCTGGCAGCTGCGTTCTAGGCCCCCGGCCTGTTGGTGACATGCGTGCGGCTCAAACGTTGGTTACATTCTGATTATTCCTAAAATCTGTAATTTCACGGGAGCTTGTTGCCCTTTGGACGGCAGAAGAGCTTGCTCTGACGGGTTTTGGGAAGGAGGCGGGACTCCCTGCGGAGGGACGCAGGAGTATGTAGGTCTGTGATGCGGAGAAGGCACCACCGTGCTTCGGGGTAGGCACCACCGTGCTTCGGGGTGAGGTCGGTGCTGGCCCTGAGTCGCAGGCAGCCGGGCGGCCAGCCTCCCAAGAAAGGGCGAGGACAGGACGTGGTTGCGGAGCAGGCTTCACGAGGTGGGCCAGCCGGGGCAGCGCGGGTGCACCGAAGGAAGGATTGCAAGACGGGGGTCTGTGGGACGCCGAAAGGCCAAGCACGAATGTTGCCCTCCTTGTGATTTAGCGTCACGTCCCGATGCAGCCAACCCTTCCCTGGAAGCAAGGGCGTAACAGAAGCTGCGGGTTAGAGAGCTGCTTGCCGACACACATCGGTGCAAAGTCTGCGAGCTCCCACGGTTCAGCACCAGTGTTTTCTGCAGGGGGAGGCTGGGGATTGGGGCCTGTTGCTGCACCCCCGCGTTCCCAGGGCGCCAGGACCCGCACCAGCTTGCTGTTTACTGGAGCGCTCCGGACTTCCCATGCCCATTATCAAACGCGATCCGATGTGGATGCGGCCTGGTTATGAGTCTTCAAAGGCTACTTTCAATGTTTTTAAAGGCTTTTTTTTTTTTTTTTTAGCCCCCCAGGTGCCCCAGGAGCCAACACATTTTTGAGAGTGACATCAGCAAGATGATGAACTGGGAAGTGCCGGGCCCTGCTTCCTCCATTTAAAAAACAAACACACAAAAACCCCCAAATAAGTAAGTGGAGACTTGCCAAAATAATTATGGAATTCTGGAAAACAGCCAAAGGTTCACAGCAACCAAGTAAACACCTGATCAAGAAAAAGCCACGTTCGAAATGGGAGAAACGTCGTGACAGTTTGCTGGACTGTTCTCTACCCTCTCACAAGCTCATCTTGTCCTGAAGGAACTGGGGGCCCCGTCCCGACTTTCTCCTTGAAGAGGGGTCCTGTGGCTTCCTGGCAGCTGGTCTCTGTTCTGTCTGACCTGGAGCTCAAAAGGAGAAGCAGGAGCCCCGGGCCACGGCTGGGTGTGGCACCCAGGGGCACCTGCATCTTCGCCCTCACCTCCCTCACGTGAAGCCCTGCGACTGGCTCCATCCTCAGTCTCCGACACTGCAGAAGTGTGTCTGCTGGGAGGCAGAACAGCAGCCTGGGATTTCAGGCCGCCAGAGATGGTGCCGTGAGAGTCTTCTCTGAACAGCCCACCCTCTGCAGGGAACTGTCGCCATCTGTCCCCCAATGCATCAGCTTTAACCAAACATGCATATTAGTGTCAGGAGCAATGTGCTGACAGAACTCGCACTTTGTCCTCTGCTCATGGATGATGTCTGCATGGCTTTAGGGGGTTTCTGAAGGAGAAAGTCAATTAGAGTGTTGTGGGAGCTGCACCAGCCCATGGGATTTCATGGACTCCCGGGGAGCCCTGTTCTCTCCTGGCTTTGGAGCTGCAGCATTCAGGGACTGTAATTGCCTGTGGGAGCTCCGTCCTTCAGCATAAATGGTAATCACAATTCACGGCAGGATAGTTACCAAGGACTAACAAGATCATGCTTTCTAAGTGTCCATCAAATGGCTAAGTATTGTTGTAACAATAAAAGCAAATGAAAATATTAAAATTATGACAATATTAAACCACTACAAAGTATACACATTGCAAGATGACGAGTCAATACGGAACATGCGATATTTTCAGGTTGTTGCTAATTTCAACCATCATAATAATATTTACCATTTCAAGTTAAAATCGAAGTGTTTAAACAGAATTTGATTTACATAACAGGAATTTAAATGGGACAAGGTATAAAATTCAATTCAAACTAAAACCGTTCAGGTCTCAAGGTTCAGTTAACAAGGCAGCATAATGTCTTTGCTAGAAGCTTGCTGCACGTTTCATTCATCTCAATTGTTTACTTTTCACAGTTAGAATGAAATTAGAACAATTGAATTCCTTATGATAATCCAGCTGCTTAGCAATTATCTATTTTATATTACTGCTGCAGAGCTTCACGCTGATGCGGGGCAAGTTTCCAACGTCAGCTAACCGTACAATAAAATACACACATGCACATGTCTGTATGCATGTGCAGACACGCAAGTATGAGCATGCACACGTGTGGACACATGTGACGCATGCATGCATGCGTACGCTCACACATCTGCATGAATTTTCGTGCATTGGACACACATAGCAAATACACATGCATGTATGTGGGGGTGCTTGTATATAAATAGATTGTTGGACGTTTTATATAATTCTAATCTTTTAAATCTGGGTGGTACCCCTCAGCTGTCTCCACATCTTAAAGATTTATGTAACCAAAACCCCATCCACATAGCATGGGTTCTCCAGGCCATGCCACAAGTTGATATCTTGACCATGACTGCCAAACTCTTTGCTCTTCATCCTCCATGCAAGGAAAGTCTATGGATGTTTGCCAGAAGGTTAGGGCCACTTCAGGGCTTGTGCGCAGGTCTCACCCTCATAGTGGAGCCCACCAGGGGAGCATTGGTCAAGGGCACTGCTGTCCCAGGTGCCACCACAGGGGCCAGCAAAGATAAAGCAGCTTAGGGGGGCCTGGCTGGCTCAGCGTGTGATTTGTGATCTCCGCGTGTGATTTGTGATCTCAGGGTTGTGAATTCAAGCCCCATGTCAGGCATGGAGCCTACTTAAAAAAAAAAAAAAATATATATATATATATATAAAGTAGCTTAAATAACCCCGAAGGGGTGTCAGAAGGAAGGGATCTGTGTGAAAGCATACAGGGGTTTGTGGGTCATTTCTTCTGACTGACAAGACTGAATACGGCCAGACTCTCCCAGCACGTGATGAGAGCAAGCATGGTTTTCAGCTGAAAACCCTGGAGGAGGAGGGACCAGCTTCTGCTTTATTTATACAGCTGCCAAATGTGCAACAGCACATTCAGTCCTTTGCCTGACCTTCTCCTGCTGGGAGCAGGGCCTCAGGGCCTCAGGGAGTTTGTGTTTTTATACAAAGGGGCTTTGATTTTCCTGTGAAAGGCTCCAGAATGTCTGCTATTCAGGCAAATAAATGCTCAGGGCATTTAAACGATACAAATTTGCGAAAGAGCTGCGATGCACAGGAATGGATCTGCACAGACCTGCTCTCCTCCCGTGTCTGAGAGCTAGACGTAACCACCGCCAAACTTCTGCAAGCCGGGAGGGGACAAGTTGCAGCTCACTGGGGTGCACTTTCCTGACTGTCTCATTTTCTGTGGCTCGCCCGTTGTATCCTTTGCCATGTTTTTCTCAGGTTGTTGGGTAGTTCTTATCCATTATAAGATCTATTTTTATCGGGGATGCTTTCCATCGTTCAGGTGTGAGCTTGGAATGCCTTCTCCAGCCCAGGGATGTCTGTCAGGTTTTCCTCTCGTTGTTGTTGTTTGGTAAAGAGTGTACTGAAGTATAACATAGTATCCAGGGGTGTAAGCTGCAGGTGGGTAGCCAGGCAATCATTTCTGAGGAGCGCACCTGATCCCAGCATGGCAGCCGACCCCTCAGGGCAGCACTGTTCTCACTTTGAAAACATGGGCTACTCTGTCTACTGAACCTTTTATAGCCGTGGCGGATTTTGTACTGCTTTGTGTCTGGTTTCTTTGGGACAGTGTCTCCTGGGCCCAACTCGTCTGGACTTCGGACTGGGGTATCCTGTCCTGCTGTCCTGCTGCCTTTTTCTCAGCATCTTTTTCAGGTAGACATGTGGCAGAGACAGGGAGCATGGAGGGTGGAGACAAACGGGTGCATGACTGTCTCTGCCCCCTTCTTTCTTTCTGCCCAACCCCATTAAAGCACCCTCGCAGCTGCACACCGGGGCCCCTGCACAGCCTCCCTCTCAGGACGCGCCCTGGCCAGCACCCAACGCGCACCTGCAGCACCGGCCTGAGCAGTGACGCTTGCCTCCAAGGCCTTGCACTCGAGAGTTCTTTGGTAAGTGCCATCAGTGACTCATCGGTGGACTGAATCCAGGAAAGTGCACAGGTTTGCACCCCCCTGCCCTCATCAGGCTCTCCTCCCACTGCCTTGAGAGCACCTGTCCCCCACCTTCCAGGCCCCAGGCGGATGCTACGCTGGCACCCTCTGCTCCAGACGGCTGTTCACAAGACGGGAGCCACCCTGAGGTGCAGTGAGCAGGGGCCCCCTGCTTTGAAACTGTCCTGGGGGCCCCTGGCTCTCCTCCCACTGGAGACCTGGGCTGACCTTAGCACGGGCCTTCGGGGCTTCAAGGCCTGGGCCAGCTCCTGGTCGGGGGCTCTTGAAACAGCAGGTTTGGAGGGTTTGGAGGCCTTGGGACCTACTACAACCAGCAGGGCCAGAAAGCTGATTTCACTTTGACATAAAGGCCACATCAGAGGCTTTTTCTAAGCAACCCTGTTGTCCAGATAAATACCAGCTCAAGAGGCTGGGAGGCTGCACACCATCGTTCGCCGTGTGCCCTGCTGTGCTCCACACCCCCCCAATTCTGCAAGTGGTGGCCTGGACAGTGTTCCAACTGCCTGGAGTAGCGAGATCACCCGGATTTAAAATGGAACAGGTGGGGGCGCCTGGGTGGCACCGCGGTTAAGCGTCTGCCTTCGGCTCAGGGCGTGATCCCGGCATTATGGGATCGAGCCCCACATCAGGCTCCTCTGCTATGAGCCTGCTTCTTCCTCTCCCACTCCCCCTGCCTGTGTTCCCTCTCTCGCTGGCTGTCTCTATCTCTGTCAAATAAATAAATAAAATATTTTTTAAAAAATAAAATGGAACAGGTGTCTATACGCCTCCTTCCCCACCTCCCCCCACACTTTGTTTTCAATACTGTTGGGGGAAAAGAACTAAAAACAAGATCTCCCAACCCAGAAAACCTCCCACAAAGGGAGAAGAGAAAGAAAACACGGATTACTGCGTCAGCATCAGACCAGAAGCTGACTCAAGCCCCTGGCAGCCCAGCCAGGGTTACAGGGACAGAGAGAAAGCTCCTCTTTCCCAAAGCTGAGCGGCTGCACCCACCGCGCACAGGCCCCCAGGCCCCCGGCCAACAACTAGTCCGGTCGTGTGTCCGCTCGCGTGCACCCTAAATCCACCCGGTAAATGGAGGGCCACCGTGCTGGCTAACCGGCTTCACCCAGAGAAGGAACAAAGGTCTCAGGGCTACATCAGAAACTGGGTTTGCAGCTGGGAGAAGGGCGTCCACGGCAAGCGCCAGACTCAGGCTCCTGCCCTCCCAGGAAACAGAAATGAGGGCTGCCTTCCTGGGGGCTCCCAGGTCCCTGAGAAAATGTCCCCGGGCCTTGGAGCAGACAAGAGGCTATTTAGCTTTCAGAGTTAGCATCCATCTCAAAGAGACAGAGGAAGAACTTAGAATCACAGCTTTCTTAGAGCTGCTGTTCTGGGGGAGGGGAAGGGGTGGGAAGTCTCTTCCCTTATTTTCAGGAGAATTAAGCGTCTTATTTTTAACCTGCATTTGTCCTTACAAGAGCCAGTTACTCTTTGCCCCCACAAAGCACCCTAGAGAATTCGGTTACGGGACTGTCTTCTGCAGGAGCTGGGATGACGCTGCTCTCACAACAGCCCGTCATCGGGGCCCGAAGCAGCAGCACAGGGGGCCTGGGTTTTGTGTGCAGCGGCAGGTGACCCCGCAGAACGTGAGCATAGAGTCAAAGCCATCGTGGGCCCCTCAAGGACAGTCCTGAGAACAGTTTCCGTGGTGGGAGGCAGCTCCCCAAGGCTCCGAGTGCAGACTGCAGTCTTTGAGACCCTGGGGCCAGCGTTGGACCACACTTGGCCACTTATGACCTGAGACTCAGACGGCCACTTCACCCCTCCAAGCTCAGAACTCTCCCTGCAGACTGCAGGTGGTAGCTCTCTCCTTTCAGGCTGTGAGGGGCGTCCGAGCAAACTGCAAGCACACGTCCAGGGTGTCCTGGAACCAGGCAGCTGCTTACGGAGGAAGACCGCTGCTACGACGGTTTGCCGTTCAGTCGACAAACATTTATGAATGTGTGTCCCATGCTGAGGATGCCATGGGCTCTGCTGATGGAGAGGCCACTCATGGGGGATGGGGGGACAGGCATGAGCAGCGGTCAGGACAGGACCAGGGTGAGGTGACCAGGGACCTCGGGTAGGGTGGTCAGGAGGGGCTCTCTGAGGCGGTGACATTTAGCTGGGATGTGAACGACTCGGGGCCTTGGTCCCTGAAAGCCTTGCAGTGGGCTGTGACCAGGGATGACAGCTCCAGGTTGGAACCTGGGTTCCTGAGTCAGAGGCCTCGGTGCCCCCAGATGTAGCTTGTCCCTCACACCCAAGTTGACCTGCAGTTGGAGCAGCACCAGGTCCCCAGGTGTGCGGGGACCCCATGTGTGTCTTCCCAGGTGGGTCCTGTGAGTGTGACCACCCCAGGAAGCACCATCGGAGGCCCAGCCCTGGAAGCCCTGGTCCTTGGTGGTCCCAAGGGTGGCTTGCGGCTATGAGCTGGGTGCCACCTGGGAGAGAGGAGGAGGTGACAGCCCCGTTTGTCTGCCACCTCATCTCCTAAGTGGGAACCCTGAGGGGTCCCAGAGTGTGAACCATGCCGGTGAGCACAGAGCATGTGGTATGTGTTTCCCTGCCAAAGTCCCAACATCCATCTGTCAGGCCAACAGGCCTGATCACCAAGACCTCCATCTGTGAGGGTGCGGCTGTTCACCAGGACGACCCAGCCCCCAGGTGGGCCTCCCAGCACACCAGATGTCCTGTCAGCAAGTAGGTGTGTGAGGCCGTGTGGGGCCAGGCCAACCTCAGGACACAAGCCCAGATCCCATTACCCAGCCCAGGTTGGGAAGATGGTGGTCTGCCTCCCAGGCCTAGGCCACCATCTGTTATTCACTCAGCAAACAAGTCCCCCAAAGGACACCCTCTTTCTGTGGCGCTGCCTTACCCTCCAGACCACAACCCTGAACTCGGCTGTACACTGGCAGTGACAGCGAGATCCCTTCCACATGGGCTAAGCTTGGCACCAACACGAGTGTCCAGGACCCTGTGTCACCTGAGCAGGAACCGGCAGTCTTGAAGTGAGGGTCCAGGGACCCTGCAGGACACTTGGATACAGTCTGATCCAAGTGACAAAGGGGTTTCCCAAAGTTTGTCAGATTCAATTCTGATGCTCCTTTGAGTTCAGGTTAGCTTAAAAATTGCTTTAAAAGCACTAACCACAGACAGCCACCAGTTTATTTGTGGGAAGTTCATAAGACTTACACGAAAGTGTGCTGCTTTTCTTCTGCACATGGGTATTTTGTGGCTTCAGTCACACCATATGGACTTGCTTTGTCTTCTTTTCCTTCCCCATTTTTGCTTAGGATTTTTGCAGAAGCACCAGAACGGTTTTCAAAAGTTAGAGCTTTCTTATTCTTACAACAGGTTATGCTAACAATGTCCTATTAATAGACTGAGAGAAATTGTTTTTCTCCTGTTGATAATGAAAAATGAAAGTCTATTAACACTGATTATTTCCAGGACTCCAGTTCATTACTTCTCTTGATAATCAAATCAAAATTCATCATTTGAAATGACTTTTCTTTTTCTTGTGGCAATGATCCATTTTTCTTTCTAATTATTCTCTTAGTACTTCTAATAGTTTTGCAAACTATTTAAAATATTTAAGAAAAATTTCTCGACACAGGTTTTAAGACAGGGAACATGCTCCTTTGTAAGAATTTAGTGCCACCTTTTTTTTAAAGATTTTTTTAAATTATGTTATTTAGTCACCATACAGCACTTCATTAGTTTTTGATGCAGTGTTCCATGAGTCACTGTTTGCATATAACACCCAAGTGCTCATTGCAATAGGTGCCCTCCTTAATACCCATCACCGGGCCTGCCCATTCCCCCACCCCCCTATCCTCTGAAACCTTCAGTTTGTTTCCCAGAGTCGATAGTCTCTCATGGTTCATCTCCTCCTCTGATTTCCACCCCCTCCATTTTTCCCTTTCTTCTCCTAATGTCCTCCATGCTATTCCTTATGTTCCACATATGAGTGAAACCATATGATAATTGTCTTTCTCTGCTTGATTTATTTCACTTAGCATAATCTCGTCCAGTCCCATCCACGTCAATCCAAATAGTAGGTATTCATCATTTCTAATGGCTGAGTAATGTTCCATTGTATATAAGGACCATGTCTTCTTTCTCCATTCATCTGTTGAAGGGCATCTCAGCTCCTTCCACAGTTTGGCTATGGTGGACATTGCTGCTATGAACATTGGGGTGCAGGTGCCCCTTTGGATCACTACATCTGTATCTTTGGGGTAAATACCCAGTAGTGCAATTGCTGGGTAGTAGGGTAACCCTATTTTTCACGTCTTGAGGAACCTCCATACTGTTTTCCAAAGTGGCTGTACCAGCTTGCATTCTCACCAATGGTGTAAGAGTGTTGCCCTTTCTCCACATCCTCTCCAACATTTGTTGTTTCCTATCTTGTTAATTTTAGCCATTCTAACTGGCGTAAGGTGGTATCTCAATGTGGTTTTGATTTGAATTTCCCTGATGGCAAGTGATGTTGAACATTTTTTCATGTGTCTGTTAGCCATTCATTTGTCTTCTTTGGAAAAGTGTCTGTTCATGTCTTCTGCCCATTTTTTGACTGGGTTATTTGTTTTTTGGGTGTTGAGTTTGACAAGTTCTTTATAGATCTTTGATACAAGCCCTTTATCTGTAGTGACATTTGCAGATATTGTCTCCCATTCTGTGGGTTGTCTTTTGGTTTTGTTGACTGTTTCCTTTGCTGTGCAGAAGCTTTTTATCTTGATGAAGTCCCAAGAGTTCATTTTTTCTTTTGTATCCCTTGCCTTAAGAGACATGTGTTGCAAGAAGTTGCTGCAGCTGAGGTCGAAGAGGTTACTGCCTGTGTTCTCTAGGATTTTGATAGATTCCTGTCTCACATTGAGGTCTTTCATCCATTTAGAGTTTATCTTTGTGCATGATGTAAGAGAATGGTCCAATTTCATTCTTCTGTATATAGGTGTCCAATTTTCCCAACACCATTTATTGAAGAGACTGTCTTTTTTTCCATTGGATATTCTTTCCTGCTTTGTTGAAGAGTTGACCATAGAGTTGAAGGTCCATACCTGGGCTCTCTATTCTGTTCCATTGATTTATTTATTTGAGAAAGAGTGAAAGGGAGAGGGGCAGAGGAAGAGAGAGAATCCCAAGCAGACTCCACGCTGAATGCAGAGCCCAATGCAGGGCTCAATCCCAGGACCCTGAGATCACGACCTGAGCAGAAATCAAGAGTCAGATGTTCAATTGCTTAAACGACTGAGCCACCCACGTGCCCCAAGAATTTAGTGCCACATTGATGGGGACAAGAAGCTCATCCTAACATTTAAAATCCCTGATCACGTGATTCCCCTGAACCATACATAAGCTGGCCCCAGCAGGAAACCCACGTCTTATGGTCCAGACCAGCCATCAGTCTCAGCATACCAGTGAATGAATTATACAGTGTTTTCATTATGGATTTTCCTTCTTTTATGGCAGTCTAGCCATTTACCCACTCTCTTGGGAGATTAGCTTGCGTCCAGCGCTCCGCTGTCCATGGAGGTCCTCTGAGCAGCTCATTACAGACCAGGCCACACAGAACCAGGGAGTCTCTTGGGTCTCCAGCTCTTGGATGACCTGGCAAACCTGGGAGAGGAGAGGGCACACTGGAAGGGCAGAGTCACACCTACAGTGCAGGGGGCTGATGGCTATTCTCTAGTGTAGACACAACCCAACGAGTAACATGAATTCAAGGGTATCAAAACATATATACATATTTGTGAATTTAAATTATTAGATAATGAACATGCTAGCAAATTTTCACCTTTTTTTCCATATTTTCCAAGAGTGCACTTATCTGTAGAGCTATTTTTCACAGTTGCCGATAAATGGCTCCAGAGATTTTGGAGGGCACCAGGTTTCAAAGGGTTGCTGCTCCTGTTCTGTACCAGATGATTCGTGGTACATGAGGCTCTCGCAGGTGGCAGCATTTTTAAAATGTTTTGAGGTCGTAATAGAACTAGAATTTCCATAGAATTAATTCCAGTTTGTGATGTGTAAGCAGGTTACTTTTTTCCAAGAGAGTTCTTATAGGTTACAAGGATATTCCTATGTGACCTTGGGCTTAGAGGTTTGGGAGTTTCCCACGTTCTCCATATGGGGAAAGGCTGCGTCAGAGCCTGTGCAGGTGGTGGTGAAAGCTGGCGTCTGTCTTAGACCTGGTGGGTCAGGTCACAGCCCCAGGCACCTGAGCTCAAACAGTGTTTGTTGTCATAGGCACCAAGCTCAGGCCTGGGGAGGTGGTCCTGTAAGACAGATGGCCCCTGGAGCACGGGCCCTGGGACAAATGAGGTGGCAAGAGCACATGACAGGGAAAGTGGGACTCTCGGGGTCAGAAGGGGAGGGGGTCATAGCCCCAGGGCATCTCTTACCTCCTACCCAGGGTGTCAGCCATGGGGGTTTGGAGCTCCGGGAAATCACAGGTGTCTGCACATCAGGAAGAGACCAGAGGGTCTGTGACAGGCAGCCACTCTGTACCACACAGGTGGGTTTGGAAGAGGGAGATGCTCGTAACAGCTCTCCAGGTACATTCGGCCATGCTCAGTTGGCTTCAAGGAGACAGAGAGCACTTTGGGGACATTTCCAAAGAGGCTGGTTGTCCCATGTTGGGGCATCTATGGCTGGCCATCTGGAACAGGCAGGGCTCCTTGGAGTGAACGTGTCATAAGGCGTAGGGGTGGCTGCCATAGCAAGCAGCGTTTGTGTGAAGCTGAGGCGTGGAGCAGAACTGTTCTTTTATTCCAGGTGAAGGAGGAGAGGCATGCATGGAGCTGGCACCTTCCCAGCACCCTGGGCTCTGCCTCTTCTGAGACAGAAGGTCTGGTATGTCAGGATCTCCTCCTCTTTCCTTGATGTCACATCCACGCAGATTTTAAGGTAGAGGACTTTCCATTATAATGGTGATATCCCCTAGGTGCTTTGGAAATTATTTCAGTGTTTTCGGTCTGCAGTTTATCGTTGGGCAGAAAGGTGCTCTTCTGTGGGAGGGTTACATTGAGCAGCAAGTGCAGGTGCGTATATCCCTGCCTCCGCACATGCCCAGTCTGCCCACCAGAGGGTGCATTTATAAGCATCATTATCCCCCTCGTCCACAGTTCACGTTGGCCTTGCTGTTGTGCCTTCTATGGGCTTGACGAAGTGTAATGACTTGTATCCACCATCATAGCATTATAGGGTATTTTCACTGCCCCAACTCTTCACCCCTTCCTCCCAACGCCTGGCAACCACTGATCCTTTACTGTCTCTGTAGTCCTGTCATTTCCAGAACATCATATGGTTGGAACCATACATTGTGTAGCCTTTTCAGATTGGCTTCTGTCACTTAATAGTATGCACTAAGGTTCATCCATGTCTTTTCATGGCTTGGTAGCAAATTTCTTTTTGGTGCTGAGTAATATTCCATTGTCTGGATGGACCACTGTCTATTTATCCATTCACCTACGGAAGGACATCTTAGTTGCTTACAATTTTTGACAATTATGAATAAAGCTGAAACAGGCATCTGCATGTAGGTTTTGTGTGGATAAAAGTTTTCAACTCCTTTGGGCAAATAGCAGGGAGCACTCTTGCTGGATCTTATGGCAAAGTAGGTTTTGTTTTGTAAGAAAACACCAAACTCTCTTCCCACGTGGCTGCCCCATTCTGCACCCCCAGCAGCCACGACGGAAATCTCCTTCTGTTCCACATCCTGGCCAGAATTGGCAGTGTTCCAGATTCTGTCCACACTCACAGGTGTGTATTGTTGTTTTAATTTGCACGTCCTGTGTGACATAGGATGGGAGAGCATCTTTTCGCGTGCTTATTTGCCACCTGTGTATTTTCTTTGGTGAGGTGTCTGCTAACATTTTACCATCTATTTTTTAATTGGGTTGTTTGTTTTCCTATTGAGATTTAAGAGTTGTCTATTTTGGATAACAGTCCTTTATTTATGTTTTGTAAATATTTTCTCCCAGTCTATGGCTTGTCTTCTCATTTTCTTCATAGTGTATTTTGAAGAGGAAAAGTTGTTAATTTTTTTAAAGATTGTATTCATTTATTTGAGAGAGAGAACATGAGAAGGGGAGAGAGGCAGAGGGAGAAGCAGGCTCCCCGCTGAGCAGGGAGCCCAACGTGGGGCTCGATCCCAGGACTGTGGGATCATGACCTGAGCTGAAGGCAGACGCTTAACCAACTGAGCCATCCAGGTGCCCCAAAGTTTTTAATATTTTATGAAGTCTTATTAGCTTAATAATTTTGTCTTGTCAATTTTTTCTTTCATGGACTATGTCTTTGATATTTTATCTGAAGTTATCACCATACCTAAGGTCATCTAGAATTTTTCCTGTCTTTTAAGAGTTTATACTGTTGCATTTTACATTAAGGTCTATGATCAATTTTGAGTTAATTTTTGCAAAAAGTATAGGGTCAGTTTCTAGATTCATTTATTTGGTGTATGGATGGCCAGTTGTTACAGCACCGTTTGTTGAAAAGATTATCTTTTCTTCGTTGCATTGCTTTGCTCCTTTATCAAAGATAACTTGGCTACATTTATGTGGGTCTATTTCTGGACTCTATTCTGTTCTATTTATCTGTTTGTCACTCTGATTTTTATTTCTCTTTATCCCCCATTTTATCCAGTGAAGTACAGATACAATTTCACTTCTTTTCACTCCCCCACCTATTTAATTAACTCATCCATCAAATAACATTTTCTTTTTTTCTTCTTTCTTTCTTTCTTTCTCTTTCTTTCTTTCTTTCTTCTTTTTTTTCTTTCTTTCTTTCCTTTGGTGAGAACATTTAAGTTCTACTGTCATAGCAAATCTCAACTATACAATCCAGTTTACCAACTATAGTCCTTATTTCACATTAGATCCACAGAACTTATTCATCTTATATCTTAAAGTTTATGCCCTTTTACCAACTTCTATTTCTCCAGCCCTCAGCAACCACTTTTCTACTCTGATTTTATAAATTTTACTTTATAAATTTTTATTTTATTTATTTATTTTTAAGATTTCACATGTAAGTGATACTATGCAGTGTTTGTCTTTTCCTGTCTGGCTTGTTTCACTTAACATGATGTGCTCAACAGTCCGTTCATGTTGTCACAAATGGCAGGATTTCCTTCTTTCTCATGGCTGAGTAAAATCTCATTGTATGTACACACCACATCTCTATCCACTCATCTGTGAACAGACGTGTAAGCTGTTTCCGTGTCTTGGCTATTGTGGATCAAACTGCAATGAACAGGGGGGTGAAAACAGCTCCTGGTGAAACTGATTTTATTTCCTTTGGATGTTGCTCAGAAGTGGGATTACTGGGGGCGCCTGGGTGGCACAGTGGTTAAGCGTCTGCCTTCGGCTCAGGGCGTGATCCCGGCGTTGTGGGATTGAGCCCCACATCAGGCTCCTCTGCTGTGAGCCTGCTTCTTCCTCTCCCACTCCCCCTGCTTGTGTTCCCTCTCTCGCTGGCTGTCTCTATCTCTGTCAAATAAATAAATAAAATCTTTAAAAAAAAAAAAAGAAGTGGGATTACTGGATCATATGGTAGCTCCATTTTTAATTTCTGAGAAACCTCCGTACTATTTTGCGTAGTGGCTGCTCATTTTACATCCTCACTGACAGTGCACAAGAGTTTCCTTTTCTCACATCCTCGCCAACACACGTTATCTCCTGTTCTTTGTGATAACAGCCGTTCCAACGAGCAAGGTGGTTCCTCATTATGGTGAGGAATGTTGAGCATCTCTTCACGTACTTACTGGCTACTTGTAGGTCTTCTTGGGAAAAATGTCTGCTCAGGTCCTCTGCCCTTTTTTTCATTGTTTGGTTTTTTGCTATTGAGTTGTATGAATTCTTTACATATTTTGGATATTAACTTGCTATTAGATATATGATTTGCACATATTATCTCTCATTTTGTATGTTCCCTTTTTATTTTGTTGATGGTTTCCTGTGCTGTGCAGAAGCTTTCTAGTTTCATGTAGTCCCACTTGTTTATTTTTGTTTTTGTTGCTTTTGCTTCTGGTGTCAAATAAAAAAAAATATTGCCAAGACCAAGGTCAAAGAAGTTTCCCCTTTGTTGTGGTCTAGGAATTTCATGATTTCAGGTCTTACATTCAAGTATTGAATCCATTTTGCGTTGATTTTGTGAAAGGCTTAAGATTAGGATCCACTTTCATTCTTTTGCATGTGGTTTTCTCAACACCATATATTAAAGAGACTATCCTTTCCATATATATTTTCTTGGTGCATTTGTCATAAATTAACTGACATATAAACTCATATATGTATGGGTTTATTTCTGGCTTCTCCACTCTGTTTCATTGATCTCTATTCTGTTCCATAGTCTGTGTCTGTTTTTATGCCAATACCATACTGTTTTTTAAATGGAAACATAGGTGATATATGATATTAGTTTTAGGTGTACAACATGGTGATTCAAAAATTATATACATTATGAAATGCTCACAATAAGTATAATTACCATCTGTTACCATACAAATTCATTACAATATTACTGACCATAATTCTTATACTATCATCTTTATTCTCCCAACTTACTTATATTATAACTGCTCTTAACCCCCCATTCACTTTATTTTGCTTAGCCCCCATCCCCTCTCTTCTGGAAACTACTAGTTTGTACTCTATGAGTCTGTTTCTCTATCCTTTTCTGTTTGTTCCATTTTTGTTTTTGTTTTGTTTTTAGATTCTGTATAAAAGTAAAAGCATATGGTATTTGTCTTTCTTTGTCTGACTTATTTCACTTAGCATAATAGCCTTTAGGTCCATCAGTCTTTTCCTGAATGGCAAGAGTTCATTATTTTTTATGGCTGAGTAATAGTCCATCGTATATATACCACATCTTCTTTATCCATTCATCTGTCAATGAACACTTAGGTTGCTTCTTTATTGTGGCTGATGTAAATAATGCTGTGATAAACATAGGAGTGTGTATACATATATATATATTCAAGTTAGTGTTTTCATTTTCTTTGGTTAAATATCCAAAAGTGGAATAACTGGATCATATGGTGCTTCTATTTTCGGTTTCTTGAGGAAGCTTCATACTCTTTTCCAGAGTGGCTATATCAATTTACTCCCTGCCAACAGTGCATGAAGATTCTCTTTTCTCCACATTCTCACCAACACTTGTTATTTTCTTGTCTTTTCAATATTAGCCGTGCCGACTGTTATAATGTTGTACTGTTTTGATGACTATAGCTTTGTAATGTAGTTTGAAATCAAGAAGTATGTTGCCTCCAGCTTTTTCTTCTTTTTCAAGATTGCTTTGGTTATTTGGAATCTTAAGTGGTTCCATGTAAATTTTAGGATTTTTTTTTTTCTGTGAAAAATGCTATTGGAGTTTGAATAGAGATTGCATTGAATTTGTAGATTGCTTTGGGTAGTGTGTTCATTTTAACAATATTAATTTTTCTCATCCAGAAACATAAAATATCTTCTCATGTAATTGTGTCTTTTGAAATTTCTTTCATTAATGTCTTATAGTTTTCAATCTTATAAAGATTTCATCTCTTCAGTTAAATTTACTCCTAGATATTTTATTATTTTTGTTGCAGTTGTAAATGGGATTGATTTGTTAATTTCCCTTTCTAATATTTTGCGAGTTTTTTTGTTGTTTTTAATTTTCTGTATATTGAATGTGTGTCTTATGACACAGGGCTAGATATCACAAACCATGAAATCATGACCTGAGCCAAAACCATGAGTTAGATGCTTAACTGACTGAGCTCACACCTAGGCACCCCGAGTTTTCTCTGTGTAATATCATGTCATCTGCAAATAGGGTTACCTCTACTCCTCCCGTCCTCATTTGGATTCCTCTTACTTATTTTTCTTGCTTAATTACTCTGGCTAGGATTTTCAGTACTATGTTGAATAGCAGTTTTATATCTTCTAAATTTGCGATGACTCATTAACAGCACAGCATGTAATTGTGTGCATCTGTAAAGAATTCCCCTTCAGCAGCTGATGGATGTAGTAATCTATAAATTTCCATTTAGTGAATGATATTTATACTTATTATTGACTACTTGTTCTTTCGATTAAGGAAAGAGGATGTGAAAATATCAACTATAAATATATTTATATTTCTTCCTTTAGTTCCATCAATTTTTGATTTATTTATTTCAGAACTTTTTTCTAGACATATATATATTTTGTATTGTTATGTCATCGTGGCCTTTTATCTTATTTGTTTCTAGTAATATTCTTGTTTTGTATCTTTTTCTTTTAAAGCAAAAAAATTTTATTTATTTATTTCACAGAGAGAGAGAGAACAAGTAGGGGGAGAAGCAGAGGGAGAGGGAGAAGCAGGCTCCCCACTGAGCAGGGAGCCCAATGCAGAACTCGATCCCAGAACCCGGAGATCATGACCTGAGCTCAAGGCAGGCGCTTAAGCAACTGAGCCACCCAGGCACCCCTTGGTATCTTTTTCTGATACTAAAATAGACACACCATTTTCTCATGTTTAGTACCAGTGTGATACCTGGTTTGTTTGTTTGTTTGTTTTAATCTTTTTACTTATTTTTATACCTCACTATTTTATTTTATTTTTAACCAATTTTATTAAGATATAAATGACATACCATATTGCATGTGTTTAAAGTGTACAACATAGGGGCACCTGGGTGGCTCAGTCATTAAGTGTCTGCCTTCAGCTCAGGTTATGATCCCAGGGTCCTGGGATCGAGCCCTGCATTGGGCTCCCTGCTCAGCGGGAAGCCTGCATCTCCCTCTCCCACTCCCCCTGCTGTTGTTCCTTCTCTTGCTGTGTCTCTCTCTGTCCAATAAATAAATAAAATCTTCCAAAAAAATAATAATAAAGTGAACAACATGATTTGACATTGTTCATATTGTGAAATGATTACCACAATAAGGTTAATTAACATCCATCACTTCATATAGCTATCATTTTGCCTGTGTGTTGAGAACTTTTAAGATGTATTTTCTTCGTAACTTTTAACATATTTGTTCTTATTTGTGATCTAAAGCAGAAGCTAACATTTTCTGGAAGAGACTAGATATTAAATACTTTAGGCTTTGTGGACCCTTTAATTTTTGTTGCAACTACTCAAGTCTGTAGATGGAGTGAGAAAGCAGCTGTGCACAGTACATAAAATAATTGTCATAAATATATTTAAATAAGATTTTATTTACAAAACCAGGTGGCAGACTGCACTTGCCTTGAAGATATAATTTGCTGACCTGAGTTCTAACCAGTGAATGAACTTTTAATTCATTTGTTATTTTTAAATAATCTTAGATTTACAAAAGAGTTGCAAAGACAGCACAGGGAGTCCCCTTATACCCCTCACACAGCTTCTCCTAAAGTTAACATCATTCTTAATTAACCATAGGACATTTGCCAACACTAAAAGATTAATAGTGGCTCACTAGTCCTAATTCAACTACTGACAACAGGCAGAAGCAAGGCGGGGGGAGACTTTCAGAAGTAGCCCCCTCTGTGGGTAAGTGTTGGCAATCACGCGTGGATTTTACATTACAGCTGCATTGGGAAAGGAAGTGTGGCAGCTACATTTCATGCTGATTTTTACTGACCATTTAAGCTTTGCTATTTCACATGAAAATGAGTAAGATTCATAAGTAAGAGGAAAAACAGAAACAGACAGATCTATGTATGTGAAAGCACTTCCAGGATAAAAGGAGAACACAGTTTTTTTTAAACAAACGTGTTGATGTCAGATCCACGAATGCAGCTGCCAAGGTGACATTAAGAGGCACGAATTCTGCCACAAGCCCTTCACAGTAAGACAGAACTCTTCTCTGGTTCTCTTGTAACCAGGTTGGAGCTGATAAAAGCTCTCTTTCTTTTTTTGTATCACCATCAGTAAGCTTCCCTCCAAATAGCTCTTCACTTCCTATAGGACTTTCGAATTCTCCGCCTTTGAGGCCCAGTTCCTTGTTTTTATTCCCGACGATTCATTTTTGCCATCTCCTGGTGTTTCTCCTGCGGATGCCGACTGTTGCTCCGTGATGGGTTTCTTTTCATCTCACGGTCTTCCGTGAACAGGTGACCCAAGCCGGGTAGTGCTCTCTGCGTGGAAACGCACCCTGGACAGCAGGGCGCTGCTGCCCGCATTCCTCCGCGTGGGGGGCCAGCATCTCAACACCACCTGCTCACATCTGCGGAGGTTCGGGTTACTATCTGAAACCCTTGCAGGAACCTCTGGGTGCCCACAAAACGAACAAATAAGGGTGCATTTACTGGCCAAGGGCACAGTGTTTGAGCCGGGAGCTGTCTGCCTCACCATCTGTTCTCTGCACAGTCTGGGCTCCGGACTCCACGGCTGAGGCACCCCGGCGCTTGGTCACGCTCACTTCTCACCTACCGCCCAGCGGGCCTTCTCGCTCCTGCCCTGACACCTCCCCCAGACATGCCGCTTCTCTGCCCATCGTCCTTGGCGCCTCTAAGTCGCGGGTGTAGATTTCTTCTCTGTCTTCACAACGTGCAGGTATGATTGTGAAAAGTTTATACTTTAAAGTATAGTCATATAGGTCATAAAGGTGATTTTCAATTTAGACTCATTTATTTCAGAAACATTTATTGACTACCTGTTATGTGAGCCATTTGAATGGATGTAAGGCTACGGAACACATCATCTTTTTCCCTCAACAACAAAGATCTCTGCGGGAGAGAAACATGCACACAGGGGGAGAGGAGTGGCCTGGGAGCTCCTATCAGGGCCATTCACCTGTTATGCCTTGGGGCATGGCCTCAGAGTGCTTGGTGTCCAGCCCTGCCTCCCAGGCACCACGTCCTCCCCCAAGACCCCACGCCCTCTAGCCCCTGGGGTAGCCCCTTGAGCAGCATGCCCACCACCGCTGGGTCAGTGGTCAGTGCTCTCCCAGCTTTGTCTGAGCAAAGCTCTGGTGAGTCTGAGTTGGGATAACCTTCAGGTTAACTTCTTAGCCCCCAAGATGTCCCAGGTCTCATGTTAGTTAATGTGAGTGACACAGAGGTCATGTCCACAGAATGGATATCATTAAAATGGATATCATATGATTAAAAATCATATGTTAGAGCAGCGTCCTGAATGAAAAAAAAAAATTCTATCACATTCACACCTTGTGCCTATCTTACTTTTGTAGCTGTCATCACAATGCTACCCATTGTAATAATATCAGAACTGACCAAATTTGAAAATAAATTGTTTAAATAAACATCCATCAAACTTATTACTATGAATCAGTGACTTATACCCCTAAAATTGAACAACACTCCACAAAGATCTAGAAAAGACATTTTTGTGTTGGCTTAGTCTGGAAATGCTGCTAAGATTTTTTGTATTTTTGTGCTGCACTGATGGCAGTTAGGAAGGGTTTTATTGATAAAGAACACTCATGGGACCCAGAAACCCATGTGACAAACCTACGGCTTGTTTCAAGAGAAGGACAGAACACAGCAGCAGCATTGAAGCAAGGATATGGATCAGATAAAGATATGCACAGGGAAGGATGTGTATCAGGTAAGGGTGTTCATCAGATAAGGATATTTAGATCAGGTAAGAATACGGGTCAGGGTGCCTGAGGGGCTCAGTTGGCTGGGTGTCTGCCTTCAGCTGGGGTCACGGGTCCCGGGATCCTGGGAGCAAGCACTGTGTCCAGCTCCCTTCTCTCTCTGACTCTCCCTTTATGGTCTCTGTCTCTCGTGCTCTCTAGCTCTCTCTCAAATAAATAAACAAAATCTAAAAAAAATAATATGGATTAGATACAAATATGCCTCAGGTGACAATATGGGTCGGGCAGGGGTGTGCAGCAGGCAGCAATATAGATCAGAGGGTGTGCATCAGCTAAGGCTCTGGGTCAGGTGAGGGTTGCACGAGTAAAGATGCCAGTCCTAGCGTTCGCGTTCAGAGGTGAGCCTGAGCTCGGCGGCCCTCCCTCTGCAGGCTGTGCGGGAAAAGTCCTCCTCTCCACAGGGTCTACGAGCCTGTGCACAGACACCTCAGGACCAGGCACCCCCAGGCAGGCCTTAGCCATCCTGCTGGTCACGTAAGCATATTCCCAATATCAGCCCTTTCATAGCCCCGCACTGGGACGCAAACCACAGACCTCAGCACCCGAGACCTGCCTTAACCCAGCATTGTGCTGAGCGCTTCAGCAAGCGGGTCAGGCTTTTCAGGCCTGCATCTCGGATTAACCCTTGCAGCAAGCTCCCTGTGTCGTCAAGGTGAGGAGGAGAACCAGAGCATTCTAAGAAACTGATACTCAGACATTGAAGAAAGCCAGTCATCTCACCCTTGCACCCTTGGACTCGGGGAATGCTGTGAAAGCAAGGGATAGAAGGAAAAGGACATGACTTTACTTTGAAAAGACAGTTGAGAAGCAATGGAGGGTGTGTGCAGCTCTGAGTTTGCAAATGGCCTGGGGCAGAGCCAGGATGGTCAGAAAAGGCAAGTCCCCTGTCTGATTCTCCGTGTGCAGGGCTGGACTGCACCCTATGGTGACACAGCTGAGTTTCTTTCCAGCAACTGTTTAGTCCTGGACTTCGCCAGCAAAGGCAGCATATTTGTTAAATCCCCAACTCAATTACATTTATGATAATATTTCCAGACTAGCTTCATCTTTCTCAATTAATAAACTGCTTCAAGGGATTTAGTAGTGAAATCTTGACACAATTTACCTTGAGTTCACTGAGAAAATTTAATCAACTAAATTTGAAGCACCCTCCATCCCTGCATTAATTAAGTCCCTAGTGGCCTCTATTGGAAATAATAACTAAGTAAAACTGGTAATCTATTTTGTTGAAGCTGAAGATGTGTGTAAACACTCAAAGTAAATAAGTAACTGAATGTCCTAAATGATGTATTATTATTGATGTAGACAGATTCATCTGGATGTCTGTAACCTCCAATGAGGAAACCAAGAAAATACCTCTGTTTTCCTAGAAGGACATAACACACATTCACCCTTACTTATCTCCCTGAAATCCCTACATTGATGTGGACCCAGAAGGGACTGAGGCGTATGACCATCACATAGAGGTCATCCTGGGATAGTGACCCACATGTCCACCTGCTCCTCCTGGCTATAGCATCCATCCTGACTGTTCTCTGGGAAACCACCCTGTCTAAACTCATTTTCTCGGTGATGGCTGGAAGGGGTACCTCCTCAGGTTAACTCTGCCTTGGTGACACGCTTAGGGATATGTAGTGAGCTTACCATCACTGTGAGGAGCCACACACCTTCCTGGGGTCCCTGGAAGAGGTTTTTCTCCCTTTTTCTGGTGTCAGTGCTGCAGGACGTGAGCCTGAAGCTGTTGGCAGGACCCAACACAAGGGAGGGAAGTCCTGGATCACACTGTGCCTGAAGCCAGGTCCCCAGACTTTTCAGTTACACGAACCAATGGATTTTAACATTTGTTTCAGCCAGGTTGTATTGCGTTTTCTATTATTTATGGTCAAAGTCATAATTGATGTTGATGTGTTTATTCAGGCTTCCTTCCTCACCTGTGACAGCCACCCTCCCACAGGAGATATGAAAAAGAGATAATCCAGCCTTCTAGAAGGTTCATGCCTGCACCCAGGATGTCCTGGTGTCCTCCCAAGAAGATGGTGAATCTGTTCATGGATTAGGAATCTCAGTATCTTAAAGATGTCCGTTTCTCCAAAAGTATTTTACAGATCCAATTGTAATCCTGGCCAGTACGTCAGCAAACCTGTGCTCATATGAATGTGTGTCAGTTCAACTTGACAAACTGATTCTAAAAATTATATGGAAATACAAAACATCTAGAAAAATCAGTCTTAAAGAAGGACAAAATGGAAAATCATTTCTACTACATGAAATGGAGTTATTACAAAGTTCTGTGTAATTGGCATGGAGATTGATTCAAATGTGGATAAAGCAGGGGGTCCAGAGACAAACCCACATGGGTTTGTGGACCCTCGCTACATGACAGAGGGGTTGGGGGCAGGGATTGGATAAACACTGTTACAGTCTTCAGTCATATGGACTCTCACATAGGAAAAATGAAACCTCTCACCCAAGAAAGCATTCCAAGTAGACTGTGTCTCCAAATCTGAAAGAAGAGCTGTGAACCTTGGAATATTTTAAGAGAGTATTTTCATAATTCGGGGGTAGGCAAACAAATTTACAAAGAAACAAAATATATTAACTATAAAGGAAAACATAACTGATTGTATAAATTGAGATGTTCTGTTTCTGTAAAGAACACCTTAGGGAAGAAAAGACGAGACAGATTGGCAAATAAAACGTGGTCTATAGAACCAAAAGTGAACAAGATCTCACAATATAGAAAGATTAATAAGGCCAATAAATAAGACAGATATCTAAACACCTCCAGAAATAAAGTGGGTGAGGATCTTGAAATGGGATTCACAAAAGAAGAAACACAAATGACTCACTAACAAAGATACACTTCACACCTCTATCGTTGACTAGGCTATCTCAAATTAAAACTGCGATGAAACACTCCTGTAAATTCACGGGGATATGAAAACTAAAAATGTGCCAACACAAATGTCGTGAAGATGTATGCAGAAGAGGACCTCAGACCTTGCAGGTGGAGCACACCTTGTTACAGCCACAGTGGAAGGGAAGTAGGCGGAGGGTCTGTAAATCGTCCAGGGAACCCTTGAGGAATGCATGCCACAGGAAATGTGCATACTTCATACAAGAAGGGATTGGCAACGTTGTTTGCGAAGGTCCCAATTGTAAATAGCTTCAGTGTCTGTCAACAGTGGGAAGGCCTAACATATTATGGTAGAAAGAATAATCATGTTTATATGATTGAGTTCTATAACACAATGGACTAGAGCCCATGCACTTACATGGATGGATCTTATATGTAGTATTGAGCAGAAGAAGAATGATAGAAATCAATAATTGTAAAATTATTTCTTTGAACAATGAGCACAATTAAAATTCAAAGTTTAAGCATGCATACCTAGGTGGTGAAATAATAAAGAGCAAAGAAGTGACCACTATATGCATGTAATAAGACAATCGTTCTCTTCTCTTTGCGGTCCATACACATACATAGAAACATAGCTATATAATCAGGATGAATATATGTACACATACTAAATATATGTATATGTATATCTAAAATCTGGATGAATATATATACACACACATATATTCTGGATGTAAAAAATTAATACATGTATATAATAATGCGTTTATATTGTGGGTACAAAAATCAGTAATTTTAATCGGTGTGTCCAGCAAGTTTGTGGAATGGAATATCAATATATTAAAACTAATTACAGTTCAAGTTATCTACAAAAAGCAATACAGAAAAATACAGATATAGAGTTTATAATATTATGAATAGGAGTATGGCTTTTAGAAATAGGTGCATTAAAATGTTTTGGAAGTTTCTGGGAAATATTATAAAACTTCATTTTTATTCTTCCCATGATACTCTACAGTTCCAAATACAATTTCAGCATTTTTCTTTCCTTTTTCTTTAGAACTAGACAGACTAACTCTAAAATGCACATGGGAATGAAAGTCCAAGAAGAACGTGGTGGAAGGTTGTGCTCCCCACCCTGAGAGAAGGACCTACTTTAAAGCTGCAATAGAATCCAGTCCCAAACTATTAGAAGTTATAGAGCAATTCAGTAATGTGGCGGGATACAAAATCAATGCTCAGAAGTCAGTTGCTTCTATACATGAATAACATGACTGAAGAAAGAGAAATTAGGGAATCCATTCCATTTACAATANCCATTCCATTTACAATAGCACCAAAAACCATACGTTACCTTGGAATTAACTTAACCAGAGATGTAAAGGACCTATATTCTAGAAACTGTAAATGACTCTTGAAAGACATTGAGGAAGACATAAAAAGATGGAAAAATATTCCATGCTCATGGATCGGAAGAATTAACATAGTTAAAATGTCCATACTACCCAGAGCAATCTACACTTTCAATGCTATCCCGATCAAAATACCGAGGACATTTTTCAAAGAACTGGAACAAATAGTCCTTAAATTTGTATGGAACCAGAAAAGGCCCCGAATCTCCAAGGAACTGTTGAAAAGGAAAAACAAAGCTGGGGGCATCACAATGCCGGATTTCGAGCTGTACTACAAAGCTGTGATCACAAAGACAGCATGGTACTGGCACAAAAACAGACACATCGACCAATGGAACAGAATAGAGAACCCAGAAATGGACCCTCGGCTCTTTGGGCAACTAATCTTTGATAAAGCAGGAAAAAACATCCGGTGGAAAAAAGACAGTCTCTTCAATAAATGGTGCTGGGAAAATTGGACAGCTACATGCAAAAGAATGAAACTTGACCACTCTCTCACACCATACACAAAAATAAACTCCAAATGGATGAAAGACCTCAATGTGAGACAGGAATCCATCAAAATTCTAGAGGAGAACATAGGCAACAACTTCTATGACATCGGCCAGAGCAACCTTTTTCACGACACATCTCCAAAGGCAAGAGAAATAAAAGATAAAATGAACTTATGGGACTTTATCAGGATAAAGAGCTTCTGCACAGCCAAGGAAACAGTCAAAAAAACTAAGAGACAGCCCACGGAATGGGAGAATATATTTGCAAAGGACACCACAGATAAAGGACTGGTATCCAAGATCTACAAAGAACTTCTCAAACTCAATACACGAGAAACAAATAAACAAATCATAAAATGGGCAGAAGATATGAACAGACACTTTTCCAATGAAGACATACAAATGGCTAACAGACACATGAAAAAATGTTCAAAATCATTAGCCATCAGGGAAATTCAAATCAAAACCACACTGAGATACCACCTTACGCCAGTTAGAATGGCAAAGATAGACAAGGCAAGAAACAACAATTGTTGGAGAGGATGTGGAGAAAGGGGATCCCTCCTACATTGTTGGTGGGAATGCAAGTTGGTACAGCCACTCTGGAAAACAGTGTGGAGGTCCCTTAAAAAGTTAAAAATTGAACTACCCTATGACCCAGCCATTGCACTACTGGGTGTTTACCCCAAAGATACAGACGTAGTAAAGAGAAGGGCCATATGCACCCCAATGTTCATAGCTGCATTGTCCACAATAGCCAAATCATGGAAGGAGCCGAGATGCCCTTCAACAGATGACTGGATTAAGAAGCTGTGGTCCATATATACAATGGAATATTACTCAGCTATCAGAAAGAACGAATTCTCAACATTTGCTGCAACATGGACGGCACTGGAGGAGATAATGCTAAGTGAAATAAGTCAAGCAGAGAAAGACAATTATCATATGATTTCTCTCATCTATGGAACATAAGAACTAGGATGATCGGTAGGGGAAGAAAGGGATAAAGAAAGGGGGGGTAATCAGAAGGGGGAATGAAACATGAGAGACTATGGACTATGAGAAACAAACTGGGGGCCTCAGAGGGGAGGGGGGTAGGGGAATGGTATAGACCGGTGATGGGTAGTAAGGAGGGCACGTATTGCATGGTGCACTGGGTGTTATATGCAACTAATGAATCATCGAGCTTTACATCAGAAACCAGGGATGTGCTGTACAGTGACTAACATAATATAATAAAAAATCATTAAAAAATAATAATAAAAAGTAAAAAAATAAAGCTGCAATAATTAGGCCAGGTTGCTCTCAGTGCCATGATGAAAAAATAGGCCAGGTGTGGCTCAAGACCCACTCATTTATGGACACAATTTATGTTGGAAATGGCACTGCAGAACCATGGAGAAACGAGTCCTTTCAACAAAAGAGCTGGAAAACTCGCATGCAGATGGAGTCCTTTCATGCCTGCGGATTCAACTGTTTCCCACTGTGGTTTCACAGATTGTTGCACAATATCCCCCTTGCTTCCAATATTTTAAGCTTGTGTGATTTTGTGCCTGTTCTCCTATCCTGGGTCGTTTGTTTAGAGCAGTGGTTCTCCAAGTGTGGAGCCCAGACTGGCCACATCAACATCACTAGGGCCTCATTAGACTTGTGAATTCTTTGCCCTACACCTGCTGAACCAGAAACTCTGGGACCACTCAGTGTCCTTATTTCAACAGACCCTCCAAGTGATTCCAGTGCATGCTGGTTTGAGTGCCACTGGTATACAGTATTCCCCCAGAGTGATTTCCTCTTCGCAGACCCAGCTCTTGTATCCTGAAGCCTTTCAGATCTGGAAATACATCTCTTGTTTGACAAATGATTTGTATAATCTGGCTGTAGGATTTCTGGGCTGTATTCTTTTTGTTGCAACAAAAGTAAGCATCAGTCCAAAGGCTTTTTGTTTTGTTTTGTTCTGTTTTACAAAAGCACGTGGCTTGTTTACTCTTTTTTTTTTTGAAGATTTTATTTATTTATTTGAGAGAGAGAGAGAGAGAGGGAGCGGAGGGGAGGGGCAGAGGGAGAGGGACAAGCAGACTTTGAGCCTGACACAGGGCTCCATTTCATGACCATGAGATCTTGACCTGAGCTGAAATCAAGAGGCAGCTCTTCAACCAACTGAGCCACCCAAGCGCCCCTATTCTTTTTTTTTTTTCATTTTCAGTAACTTGCCTATATGTCTGAAAGATTTCAAAACATTTTTATTTATTCTTGTGGACCATGACTTTCATTAGTTTCCACCTGTTCTGCCCTTTTATGCTGGTGATGCTGAGATCATGCTCCAGTCAGGACCCTGCCTGCATGTCCCCTCCCCATCCTTCTGTCACCCTAGGAGGTGCCCTGGACAATTGTCAATTCTGTGTCTGCATCTTTGCTCTGCGTTTCTTTTCTTTGGTCATCCAGGACTCTAAATGGATATTCAGAAGTCAACTTTTTCTTTAGTTACCCTTCTGATGTAGTTTTTAAGGTCATATAATGCCAGAAAATCTAGTATTTCAGCATGCGTGCGTGCAGGTTCTAGCTTCCTTTTCTGGAGAGCGCGTATTTTTCTTTTCAACATTCTTTCTAGTTGCACGTGGGCTGTCACGTTTCTGGTTACTGCTTGCTGTTTTCCTTTGAGCTCTGTACATGGAGGGTCCTGGGGTACAGCGAACCAGAGGGATTATCAGCCTAACAGTGTGTGTTTGGGTGTCTGATAGTGAAGAGGCTGCCAAAGGGTCCCTACCCCCACTGTTACTGCCCCAGGACTGCCATCTCAGGGAACCTTCAGCAGGGCCGCTGGCTCTGGAAAGCTGCAGTCCACCCTCAGCCTCCAACGGAGGAAAGCCCCAACTTGCCCCCAGCCCTGTGTCCCCAAGGCTCTCAGACACCTCCTCACGTCCCTGGGTCAAGGCCACTAACTGGATAGATCTCGAGCGGAGTCATTCAGCGCACCCTTCGCTCGGCCACAACAGTTCCACTGACACCATGTCACCCCCGTGTGACACCCTGGGCTCCTATCACTCCAGACCCACAGAATGGCCACCATGCTTCTCTTGGGCCATCAGTCACCCCCTACATCCAGTCACAACTGCCAGGACACTCCACACACTAAAAAACAGTAATTCTGAATGAACTTGCCTTTACCATGCTGTTACAAAGACAGGCCTTTTTAAAAACCCTTTTAATCTAATTACACAGTGTGGCTTCCTATAGATTTTCCACTCTTTCCCTGTGAGGTTGAAGGAGGCTAAAGGTTGGCCAAACCTGCAGGTACACAACCCGGATCAGGACAAGAAGCCATTAATCTAGAATCCATCACATGGGATCTGCCCACTAATTATTTCAAATAAAAATAAAATGAAAAGGAGTAATCCAATTTCAAATCTTACAAGCTTAAAAGCTGATGGAACACTTACATTCCCAAAATGAATCAAAATATCTCTTTATTTCTCTTTATTTCTCTACATGGATAAAAGGTCTTTATAAAAATATGAAGGGAACTGGCAAGGACACCCTTTTCTCTCACCGGAAGCTCCGACGCCCCCTGGCCCGGGAGGTCGGTGACCCCACCGGAAGCTCCAACGCCCCCTGGCCTGGGAGATTGGTGACTTCCTATTGCTGCTGTTTTCTACTCAGTGTGTAGCCTTTCTATTAATGATTCTGTCCTTATTACAGAAGCGATCAGAGTCTGTGTCTAAGTGATTTGAAGGAACAGCCAGTTAAGGGCAATGCATGTTGTTTAGATAAAGTGATTTCTTTCCAAAGAAGCACATTCCTGCCAGTGTGACACTTTTAATGAGGGGGAACATTCCTTTCTATGATCTGCTGTATTCTAAAAACTACAAACTCCCTGAATAAGGATGAAGTCAAGATGTAAATCAGTTCTCGTGAATTAAGTGATCATGTTTTCTTGTGTGGAGCTCTTTCATCAATAAAAGGTATAGAGATTCATTAAAATTCCCAAAGAGGAATTTTTCTATGGGTTAAGGGGTCCTGGCAATTCAAGAAATAAATGGTTAACAAGACCTAAGGCTATGTCCCCCTTGTCCCTGCTGCACAGCTGCTGGTCACCAGGGGCTGTGTCTCCAAACATGGCGTCACTTCACGTCCACCATCGAGGCGGGCTGTTTTTGATGTGGCTTCCTGGCCACAGGGGCTTTCTGAGGGACTTGCTCTTTCTTTCACATGGGCTGTAAGGAAGTGTTTTCAGATGTTTCTGCTGTTACCTATGTCAGGCTTGACTGATCTCCCCAGCTTGGATTAAAAAAACAGGGCTTCTGCAGGGTACCTGTCACTTCCAGCCTCATCTCCTGCTTCCATCCCATAGAATTTCCTGCTGCAGGGGGGTGATCTAATGTAATTTAGCCTCTCAGTGCATTGATAACAGTGAGTACAACTCAGTCAATTTTCCATGTGCCCAAACAATGCAAGTGATGGGGCTGCTGTATATTTGGTGTCTATAAGGCTGGTATTGGGGTTTAGAAAACTTCAACCACGGAGCCAAGGTCTTTGACTACAAACTGATTTGAAGTCTTAATAGCCTTTCTTGTATATAAATACCAAACACAGACCCAAATATGAAAAAAGAATATTGAAGAAGTACAGTTTTTAAGAATCTAGGTGCTTCCACAAACACTTCTGATTTGTTTCTCATACCTGCAGCCAGTGGGCACTGTTCTGGTCCAACCTGATGCTTTCCTTGATTTACTGGACTGCCACTTAGGTTACAGAAACATTTAATGGATTTTTATGTCAGGAAACTGATTTTGTGTCAGGACACAGGTTAGGAATTATATTGAAATGAAGTTGCTGTTCTTACTACAATGAAGTCAGTATTCGCCTGAAGTAGATTGTGGTTAAAGGGGGCATAATGTAATCTCTGGAGTAACCACTAAAAAAACTTCAAAACCATAGTTAAAAAAAAATAACAGAAGAATTAAAATATAATGAAAATTGTTGAAAACAAATGCAGAGAGAAAAAGAGGAAAAGAGGAGCTAAAATAATGTGGAATAAATAACAAAATGTAGATGTAAAGTCAACCACCTCAATAATTGCATTAAATGTGAATGGATTAAATAGTTCATCCAAAAGGCAGAGATTTTTCTGGGTAGCATACAGGCCTCATTACTCTTCAAGAGGAGCATTTCCAGCTGACGAAAGGGCTTCCCCACAGTAACTCCACCAGTCAAGCTATCTCTTTAAGCTTGGGGTCTTCAGGATTATCCATGACCTGATGAGAACCCAAGTCCCAGTGTGACAGCAGCACTTTTGCAGGAATGAATCCAGGAGCCCCTGGGTGTGGCAGCCTCTGCCAGACTCAGAAGATATTACTGAAGCCCTGGCTGCAGCCTCCAGAAGATGACAGTTTCCCTGGGGTAACTGGTGACCTCACTTCTTCTAAGAATCCACAGCCATAGCGAACGCCCACCCAAACCTGTCCCTGGAATGCAGAACCCATGTGTGTGCCATTTGAGAGTGTGCATGATGTCAACGTTGCTTGTATACCATTTACCAAAAAAGAGGTGTTAAGCTTTGAAATTCCTCTGCACTGGGATCACAGGAGGCATGTGCCATCTTCTTCCTGTTTTCCTTGACCTTCACTTGCATGTACATAGATGCTATATCCCTTCCCCATGGGCCACCCTCCATATGGAGCTTCCATTTGTTGTTTCCTACCCAGAGCCTGGCTCTTTCCTGTGGCTGTGGGGAGTGCTTGCAAAGCAGCAAGTGTTCCCAGCTTTCTGGGTGCCAGCAGTGCCGTTGGTCTTGAGGTCTTGGTAGTAAATAGCAGAGAGAGACACCGTTCTCAGAGAGATGAAATCAGTGTGTGATCAGTCTCCCACTCAGGTTTGAGATGGCTGTTTCCTGGAGGTGAAAATGCCTCTCAGAATAGAGTCTGTAGGACAAGATGGCAGGCCAGACCAGCTGGGTCTGTTACCCTTCCCTCATGGAGCGTGAGCCAGCTCTGGCGTCCGCATGCAGGCAAAGGCCTGTGTCAGTTTGAGGAACAGCATTGGGAAGTGAAGTCATGTATGGGTAAGGGCATCCATGGTTGACATAGTGGGGTCTGAGGTGGCAGCAGGGGACATCTGGGTCTGAGAAGGGGATGGATGGCTTGTCAAGTAGCAGTGTGCAGCCCTGGGCCACGCTCCAGGAGAAGGAAGAAGGCAGTTTCAAAGAGAGAAAGGAAGGTGTTAGTTTTGGAGATGTGGGCCATTATATCCAGTGAGGGGAGAAGAAGGCTCTGGGTGAAGAGACAGAGAGGGACCTGCCACCAGAGATGGAGCTAAGCCAGCACAGTGGACTGTCTGAGGACCTTCTGGGGGCCCTGAGTAAAGCTGGGATGTGGGGGAGTCACAAGAGCCAGGACCCCAGCACCACACAGACACCAAGGAAACAATGTCACCATGACTTAAACTGAAAGGAAACCACTCTGCAGATCAAACACTCTGTGGGGAGGATGGAGTAATACTTATCCTGCAAGTGGCACCATTTCCACATCTTAAATGATACATTTACACTTTTGTAAAACTTCCAATCAAGTGTTCTACCACATTTGTGGAAGGACATCCCTTCCTAAATGATGTGACTGATCCTGGCTAAGCTACTCTGGAGACTTGCACACCAGGAGGCCATTCTGATCTAAGACCCCAGGCTCTCAGTGGCATCCGATTCCCTGGTGGGCATGGAATCTCGTCCTTGGTGCAGGATGCTGCCCTCACTGACTGCAAAGGCTGATGGTGGAACAGAAAGGGACAAGAAGAACTGGACCTTGGGCAAGCTTGTGGGCTCCTAGGTCCAGGCCCAGAATCGTAGGGTTTGTTGACTGGAAGCCATACTTGTACCCTGAGCTGGGTGCCCTCCTGGATACGATGCTGCTTGTGATGGCTGCCCTGTGCGTGGCTCTGAGAGGCGGTGTGTGGACTGTGCACAAGTTGCCGTGCAGCTTCTACAGAATGCTGGTCCTGGTGTGCGACTTTTTTGTCTTGTTAAAATGTTCTTTTTACATATAAATAGCTGTCATTGTCAATGGTTATGGTTATTCTGTGTTCTCATTTTTTACATATGTCATCGTAGTGGAAAGACATTGACAAATATTCTCTTTGTTGACAGGTGCAAAAAACCCCATTGCAAGAGCACCAGCAGTGCTGGTCAGCGACACCCAGGAGGTAGGGTTTAGGAAGACGTATGACATCTCAAACAGGAAGGAAGTATTGGCTGAACACTGCCTGCTCCACGGTCGGCTCTTTCCTCCCGTGGAGCCCAGTCCCCTCATGGTCAGTGTGCTGCAGTTTGGGGTTCCCACTGAGTGATTGGAAGTCATATTGTCCCTGATAAGACAAGGACAAATGCGATACTAGGGATGGGGGAGGGAGGAGGCCGATACTCACCTATCTGTGAGCGGCATCCTTGTCCACCAAAGCAGAGCCTATGCCACACGGAGCAAGGTAAATGGGGTCATGATGAAGGTCTTTAAAATGCCTTTTCAGCCATGACTATTGATAGGAACCCTACGCTCAGCGTGTCTAGGCCTAGATATTAGCTATGAGTGTGGACGAGTGATTTGCTGTTATCCTGTGTCATCTGTAGCTCACTTGCTTGATGGTTTTAGTTTGTAATACTTTGTAAGCCACAGAAAAAGTTAATCTAATAATATATAGGTGTTTAATAAAACATTATTAAATGTAGAGGGATATACGTAATTTGTGAGTACACAAACACACAAATACGGGATCTCAACATGATTTGCTGATGGGTGAGTAATTTAAAGAGCTTGTAGTCCATGGCACTAAGGTGCCCAAGGCTTACCTCATCCTTGTCTGAGGTGTCCTCACATCTTCCACAGCCCCCACCTGGGCAAGCCACAAACAGGTTGCAGGGCAGCCCTGCTGCTGGGGACAATGTCGGGTTGGGGATGATGAGGAAGCTGAGCTCCAGCAGACCTGCAGTCACACAGCTGGTCAGTGGCAGAGACCAATTTCCAGCCTAGTGTGAAGACCCAGAACCTGCCCCTGGCCGTGGGTGACAAAGTCTGTGAAAGCTTCGACCCTCCATGCCCGCTTCCTCACATGGTGAGAATCAGCAACACGGCCCCAACAGACTTAAGTGCCCATCGAACCTCTTCGTGGACACTCAGGGTCAATGCAGCAGGGTCCCTGCTGCCCAGCAGAGGGGCTCAGACCCAATCCTTTATCAAGGAGACTCCCAGGTATATCAGTGTCCGTGTGGAGGTCCAGAAGCTGGAGTCTCAGTTGCCTACATTGGTACCTCCTTTTAGGTGTGGAGACAGATGCAGCCTGCTCGGGTATGCTGAGCAGCCTCGTTCGCGTGGGTTAGCACCTGACCTGCAAATCTGACAGATGCTGGCCTCTTGCTATTGAGAGAAAAAGGGGAAGCAAAGCAAGCAAGCAAACGAAAACTCCTAGGGGAATTTCCCACTGTACTTGTCAAAGATTAATTGAAATAGAAAGCTATGAGATAGTTCCTACAGTCAGGATGTGGTCCTGTGCAGCTTACATTCACTGATGGGCATTTCCTAAAGGGACTGAAATACAATTGCACAGGCAAGAAAACCTCCACGTGACAGGGGACACTGTATAACTTAGTTTATTCAAGGAAAACCTTGTCAAATTATTCACATGGGTGGAGACATCACGCATATCTTTTTAGTTTAATCAAATGAGAAAACAGAATTTACATCATGTATTGATGGCTTACTGCAGGTGAAATTGAGATGTCACCTCCTTGAAGGGAAACATAAAAATACTTTTAAAGCATTTAGAAAACCTATAATCTGGGACTCCATTTAAAATAAATGCCCAGAGCAACTTTTCTCAAATGGGTTTTCTTGAAAATTTATTCAGTGGAGAAAATTTCCATGGTGGTGCCCCAGATTTTATGTGCTGACTTACTCTGTAGTTATACAAGCACAGACACACACATGCACACACACATACACAGATATCCACATGCATGCACATACAGACACACATGCACACACATGCACACACAGATCCACATGCATGCACATACAGACACACATGCACACACGTGCACACACAGAGATCCACATGTATGCACATACACACACACGTGCACACACGTGCACACACAGAGATCCACATGCATGCACATACACACACACGTGCACACACACATACAGAGATCCACATGCATGCACATACACACACATGCACACACTCGTCCACACACAGAGATCCACATGCATGCACATAGAGACACACATGCACACACGTGCACACACACACACATACACAGAGGCAGAGTCAGGTATAGTCATCTCTACAATTTTCTTTCTATGTTTTGTTTCTTTAGATAGTGACCACTGACTTCTGGGTTATGTTCATTTTATGTCCTCACTCTCCCCATTCTTACGTTTAGAATGGTTTCTCTCTCCCTCGAGTCAGCATCAAAGGGCATTGGGAGGCCACCATTACGAGCAACTGTTCTCTGTATGTCATCATGGCCACATCACGCCTCTCAAAGTGCCTCTTCTGTCAACCCTCGGGACCACCCTGGGGGTAGACATGGCAAGGGACTGTTTGCTGTTTACATCCACAGAATCAGGCATTGAGGCTGAGGTGTGTATGTGTGTAGGTGTGTATAACTGCATTTTTTATTTACAAGCATAAATGTTTGTGTTGCTCATTTTATTTTTCTATTTAAAAGACCTATTTTTTGTTAATAGAGTAAAATGAGAAAATTTATAAAATAACTTCAAATTTTTTAAGTGAGTCATAAAGTTTTATCTTTCTATTTATCAATCATCTGAACTATGAAAACTCAAATAGTATGGAAATTCAAATAGAGAATTACAGCAATAGGAAGATTGCTTGGGGTTTCAAAGACAGTAGAAAAGTTTTAACTTCTAGATTAATAGAGAAAATTATATGTTTTGGACTTGTGAAAAGCTGGGTGGCCTTTATGTGACATGAGAAGGGATAAAACCCAAATTCTCATGAGGACTTACCTGTCATGAACTGAATGATGGAACTGAATTAAATGTGGTCCATTATGAATTCTGTAGCAGAGATCGGGGTTCAGTGGACAGCTGGTCATCAAGAAGTAAAATACCCATGAGACTTACATGGCCATTTGGCCAGCCCAGGACAACATCGAATTGTTTTCCATCATTCGATGCACTCCTGTCCAGTGACTGGGCTCCTGGTCCACCTTCATGGCCCCCGCTCCTCTTGCCCCTTCAAGCTCCCCAGCAGTCTGGTCCATTCTGTGTTTTACTTGGTGGAGCTGAAGAAAAGAGTGAAGAGGTGTTGGGTCCTGCAGGTTCTGTGTGCACATGAACAGCTGTGTTTTATGGACACCAGAGTAACTGATACAGTTAATATGGTTTTAATTATATAATTTTTATTCCAACACGCAGAATGTGGGGTAATGACAGTCTTATTGAGTCACACCAGAAATAAATTTCAAGTGTGAGATAGAAATAAAATACAATATAAAATTACTTCAGATATGAACAGGGGAAAAAAAAACTCCTCTGGTCTGGTTTTGGCAAGCAGGGAGTCTCAGATACCAATCACTGAAAATGTTTCTAAACGCTGCGCATACGTTGGTTGACATGATATATGTAGGGTCGTAGATGTCAACTTAAAATATACCCACTTTTAACAAAATTGCTTTAGTTATTTCAACCCATTTTTAGAATGTTAAGGAAATCACAAATCACTCAAATATGAAAAACAAGGCTGAATTTAATTTTCTCAGTCAAGTGATGAATGCAAACAGAAGTTCAGTTTCTCACCAGAGGGAGACAGAGGAGAGAAGTGGCTGTACCAGCACTGGGGCAGGGGTGGTTAGGCCCATGAGGTGCCCTGCCCTGCGCAGGGTGGAGGCGGCCATGTGCGGGGCTGTCAGGTGTGCCTCCTCGGAGGCCAGGGTGGAGGGAAATGTAGAGTGTGCCTCACACCTTCTAATGGAGTCTTCACACCTGGTTTGAAAACCTAGGCTGCTTCTCTATCCAAGTGACACGCTGGCCAGATTCTTGTTGCAAGTATAGGATGCCCTGCTCTCAAGAATGATTTCCAGCAGCTGTGTGTCCTACAGTCCATGATTTTACAGAACGAGGTCCTCAAACTCTTCTATTAAAAAATTAATCTCCTGGGGCGCCTGGGTGGCACAGCGGTTAAGCGTCTGCCTTCGGCTCAGGGCGTGATCCCGGCGTTATGGGATCGAGCCCCACATCAGGCTCCTCCGCTATGAGCCTGCTTCTTCCTCTCCCACTCCCCCTGCTTGTGTTCCCTCTCTCACTGGCTGTCTCTATCTCTGTCGAATAAATAAATAAAATCTTTAAAAAAAAAAAATTAATCTCCTTGCTGTTCCTCTTTAGGTAGTCATGTTTTCCCTCCAGCAACTTTATTTTTTTTAAGATTTTATTTATTTATTTGACAGAGAGAGACAGCGAGGGAGGGAACACAAGCAGGGGGAGTGGGAGAGGGAGAAGCAGGCTTCCCGCTGAGCAGGGAGCCCGATGCGGGGCTTGATCCCAGGACCCTGGGATCGAGCCCGATGCGGGGCTTGATCCCAGGACCCTGGGATCATGGCCTGAGCTGAAAGGCAGACGCTTAATGACTGAGCCACCCAGGCACCCCCCTCTAGCAACTTTAAAATTTTGTCTTTTTCTTTGCTTTACAGAAATTTTATTTTGATATGCCAAATGTGTTTCAAAAAAATTTCATGGGACTCATAGGTTTTCTTATATTTGTGACTTGATATCTCTGTTTTATCTCTTCAAATATTGCCTCTGTAATTCTTTTGATCCTATTTGGACTCCAACTGCATACAAGTTATCACTTTATCCTCTGTCTCTGTATTCTGTGGTTCATTTTTTACATTTTTCTCTATCTTTCAGTTCACTATTATTATCATTATATTTTATTATGCATGGTTTATAAAAACTTTACGAGCTTTCTTGTATTACCTATTTATTTTATTCTCTTGATTTCTAGTCATGCTTTGTATATAGTCCTACTACCTTTTTTTCAAGCAGAGTACTAGATATTTTATACAAGCACTTGTAGAAAAAGTTTGAGGTCTATGATAGAATTACCTTTTTTTTTAAGATTTTTTTTATTTGACAGAGAGAGAGGCAGCAAGAAGGGGAACACAAGCAGGGGGAGTGGGAGAGTGAGAAGCAGGCTTCCTGCTGAGCAGGGAGCGATCCCAGGACCCTGGGATCATGACCAGAGCCGAAGGCAGACGCTTAACAACTGAGCCACCCAGGCGCCCCTATGATAGTATTACCTTTCTTAACGGAGAATTCTGGCTGGTGCCTAGGGAATCTGGAAATCTTATCCCTTTTAATCTGATTTTAGAAATCAAGATAATTTCAAGTTTGCTTGACTGCCATGCAATACACAGGCTAATCCCGGGCGCAGGCCCATGGGGAAGATTTGCTCTTACCAATCAACAAATCCGTGGTTGTCTCCGGCTGGGCTCTTTGACTCCTGGCACCCTGAATTGCTGATCATTGGCTCTCAGCAAAAGCTGCTCCAAGTGTCCTTACCCCGCTCAGTCCCTTTCCTGTCCTAAATCGTGACCCCTCAATTAACCACAGCCATCTTTCTTATTCCTTTAAGACGATGGTGTTCCTATGTCTTGTCCAGATCTCCTGTTAATCCTCAGGAGCAAAGACTGCTCTCATTCACCAAATCCATCGTTGCTGTAAGCAGACCCTCCAATCCCAGTCTCCCTGCCTCTCCCTCTGACCTGCACTCATGTCTCCATAGTGACATCCGTAGGTGCCCTCAGTCCTCGCACATCTGTTCTGGGCTTGCAGTTTGGTCAATTTTCTGCACATTCTTGAGTTTCTTAAAATTTTGTATCATTCATTTCCTTCATGTGACATTTTAACTCAGACTTTTCTATGTGATGATGATATTTTAGCCCTCAAAAAATGCAGTGTGGTCTAATATGGCAAATATATGCTCTAAAAATGAATGCACCTGCATTTTATAAAATTTGTTATTTATTTCTTATACTCAAAATCCTCAACTCCCACCTGCATCTATGCATATGAGAGAGGCTGAAAATGTTTTGAGTGCAATCAGTAATTTCCTTTCTTTTAGGTTTTTTTCTTCAAGGCACAGCATTTCTGCCATTTTATAGGATGTTTTAGAAATGATTGGAACTACTTTAAATTTGGCAAAAAGCTTTTTGTTTGTTTTGCATAAGTTGTTTTTCCTCTGCTGCTAAAATTTCCAAGTTGTGGTCCATTTCAGATAGTTGCAGCGCTCAGGAAATATTAGACACTGCTTTGCTGAAGATATCATAATTTTTGCACTCTTAATTTGACTTTGTCTTACTTCCTCATTGATTTTCCAAATTTGATTTTGTCCAATACTGATTACTTGTTCCTGAAGCCCCATGCCCATTTTTAAGAGATACCCCTTAATGGCACTGCAGTTACAAGGTATTGCTCTGTGGAAGCCACTGTTTTCCAGAGTGGAAGTGAGGGTTTAGAGAATTCACATGTGGAAATGCTGGATCCCCTTCAAGGCATGGTGCCAGCTTTGGCACTGACAGACCTCACTGCTGAAGACACAGCAAGGGAGCCCACCTTATGATGGGGAAATTGGAATCTAATGATGAAATTCCTCTCTTTCATGTTTCAGGGGCTAGTGGGAAACAGATATTAGGACCCAGGGCTCGTGGTTTCTTGATTTGCCCATCCAGCAAACTTCTATCGTTCCCAGCAGGGGTATATTGGGAGGAATCAGGTGCTGCTCCTGCCTGAGGGAAGCTTCTGTCTCTTGTGTTCTACTGTGCCGTGGTGTTTCGAGGACTTTGCTCAAGGGCATAGCAACAAATAACAACAACAACAACAACAAAAAGACTATAGCAACAGCTGCTGAGAACCCATAATACAGAGCTTGTGGGTTCCTTCCCCAGATGGCTTGGGTTCCTACCCACTCATTGTCCATGACACTCATTGTGTTTGTTGGACTGACCGGTAGGCTTCTCCTACCTTCTTTCTACAAAAACATCAAACTGGCAAGTAATAAGCAGAGATCTTTCAAAACACCTGTCAACCAGAGAAGGAATACAGTAGAGAAGAGAACTACATGTATGATTACTTCCCAAAAGCAAAAGTGTAACAGGAAGTTATTTCCTGGATGTAGATGATGCTTTCCTCCATTGAAATAGGATGTATCTCTATCTGTCCCGCTGGTCAACTGTCAAATGGGTTTTGGAGGTTCCTTCTCTCTCCTGCTAAATCATGACTGATTTCAATAGGACCAGATGAGGCCATAGGAAGAGCCATCAAACTTCAGCATCCTCTGGCTGCTGTACTTCCCGCTTCTGAGTTAAGAACACATAGGCTTTTTCTCCTTTGAGAGACAACAGAAGAAAGGCCAGTGGTCGTCTAGTTCATCCACACAGAATGCTTTACACACATGAGTCCTGACAATCCAATCCTCCCTGCTCAGGGAGGGCCTGTCCTCCCCAGGGGTGATGACAACTCTTGTTCCCCATGGAGGGAAGAGCGTGGCAGCGGGCTATAAGCCTCCATGTGCTCCCGTGTAAGGTGGGCTGGGCCAGAGGCTGAGTGTGGGGAGAGATGAAAAGTGGGAGCATCACCTTGGTCCTGTGGAATACTCTCCGTTCTTCCTTCAGTGACACCAGCCTGGATCCAAAATCTCTGAGACAGAAATGGTAACTGTTTTAAAAACATTCATTGTTTCCACTTGAACTACTGAATGATGTTCTGGTGAAAGCTATTCTTAGATTTAAAAATAAGCACGCAGAAAAGTGTTTCCGGTCAGATGCTGAGTCACTGAAGACCAGCATCACAGCAGGCAGGCAGGGAGGGGGCAAGAGCCCTGCACCTGGGCCCCTCACTGGTCATTCCGCATCAGGGTGCGTCATCCCCGAAGGTCGAAGGTCGGGTGGGGGCAGCAGAGGGGAGGCAGGGAGGTGTCCTCAGGCAGATCCCTGCCCAGGGCTCCTTCCTCTCCGGGTTTCTGGGCTCCCACACACTTCCTGCAAGAGTTTCTTCTAGCTCATTCTTTCCCTTTTCATTTTGAAATTCCGTATATTCCATGTATTGTAACATTGAATGTTGTCCAGCTCTTGGATTCTCTGTAATTATTATTATTTTTTTTTTACTCTTTTTCTCTTTGAATGAAGTTTGTGTGATTTCTATTACGTGTCAAAGTTGAGTCTTTGTTCAGTTGTTTGGAGTTTACCGAATAGCCTTTCAAAGACATTCTTTATCTCTGTTACCGTGCTTTCGATTTCTAGCATTTCCGCCTGATTCTTCCTGCTGCTATCTTTCTCCTGGAATCCCCCACCTGATGTGTAGGTGATCAGCTCTCTGACGCCTTCCTTTCCCATTAGGGCCTTTAACGTATTTGTCTCAGCTGCTTAACTTCCCCCATGATGGTTTCAACATGTGTCATACCCAGGTCTGGTTCTGATGATTCTTTCAGACTGTCTATTCTTGCATTTAAAAACCTCAAGATTTTTGATGAAAACCATACATGTTGTACAGGACAGCGCGTACTAAGGTATTGCTGGGAACTGCATTGGTCTGGTCAGGAGTTGGACTGCGTTCGAGGTGTGTTGCCGCTACCGTTACTCCCAGGCTACCGGATGCTTCTAGTGGTACCTCTGGTGTTAACCTTGTGGTTATGATGTGGGCCAGTTTGCCAGAGTATTTTTCTGAGCGTCTGCTCTCTGCCGGCCTGCATGCCTCCACAAGAACTCCTGCCCTCCTCTGCGGGCAGGGCCCCCTCTCCTTTGCTGTCCACCCGCTGTGGTGTGTTTCCACCCCTACCCTCAGGCCACAGGCTTATCTTTTTCTTTCTTTTATTCTCCTGCAGACTAAAGGTCCCCCATCCCTTATGGGGGACATGGGGGAGGGTCTGAATGGCTTTCATGGTGGCTGTGTTTCCCTCCCCCAACTGAAATGCCTGTCCACCCATGCCCTTGGGCCAGTTTTGTTACCTACTTGCCCCCAACAGATGAAGGCTTTTGTTTCCAGGGAAAGTAGGGAAGATGCTCCTGGGAGGTTTGAGGGAGGCTGCCCTGGAAGCCTCCTCTGTGCTCCGCCAGTATCCCTGCCATCACCTTAGGCGGCTCCTGGAGAAAAAGTTCTACACGAATGTGGAACTCACCCTGGACATGCAGCTCTCAGGGATTTAATGTTCTCACACAAGCCCATACTTGTCCCTTAGCAATTAGACATCTTCTAACTGAATCTCCTTACTAGCTTACGTGGCATCAGACAGCATCTACCCCATAAGTAAATGCCCAGGTCTTGCTTCTCCCTGTGGACACTTGCCTCTCAAGTTTTCAGTTCATTGCTGGTCTGCAACCACAATGCTCTTGATGGAGTGAAGAGAATCATTAATCTGAAGTTTTTCTCGCTTTTTATCTTGAAAAGGTGAGATAAACACCCTTCCCACCTCTGAATTGCACCTGGAAGACTACATTAATATTTTATATATTTTAAAAAATAGTATCCCAATCTATCATTCGTTGTTAGGTATTTTGTGCTATATTTTGGTGTAAAGAAATTTAACCTTTTTATTTACTGGGATATTTTTTCCTTTATATTATCCAATTAAGATATTGTGCTTGGGAAACCCTCACCGAACTTCTCTGTATTTTCTATCTGTGTCATCCCTGTATTCTGCTGAGTTAATTGGTCCATCTTGAAATTTAATCTTTAATGGTATGAAATAGACATAAAATTATATTTATTTTTCTAAATTAACAGCTAATTGTTCCAAAACCATTTCCTACATAGTCCTTTCCCCAGTGATTAAAAGGACAGTTTATCAGGAGGGACTTGCCCGCAGACAATGGCCTATTCAGTCCTCGCTAGGACACAGCACTCCGTACATCTGGCTCTATGCTGCTTCGAGTTCCCCTGGTGTGGCGACCTACAGCGTAGGAACGTCCCCTTAGCCCTGCACATAGGCATGTCACAGCTAAGACTTGCAAAAATTGCTTTTCACCTGTCAGAGCACACCACAAAGGCGCGCACACGGGTCTTTCCACAATGTCAGCTTTATTCATTCTTAACATAATCATAAAGCGGGTTCAAGACTCCAAACTCGTTGGCATTTTACCGTGTGTTAACTTGGCTTCACACAAAGTGTAACACAAGACAAGTCACACAACAAACCAGATAGAACAGGGGATGGGAAGTTAATGAACCAAACACGAAGCCGGTCTGTGGGCACACAGTTGAGACAAGGCCTCAGCCTGGTCTGGGGCAGCTCTCGGCACTGACTGCATGTTATGTTCAAGCAGGGAAGGATCTCAGTTCTGTTCACAGATGAATTTGGCAGCAGCTACCTTTTAAAAAAAAATCTTTTTAATTTAAATTCAATTTAGTTTACATATAATGTATCATTAGCTTCAGGGGTAGAATTCAGTGATTCATCAGTTGCAGATAATACCCAGTACTCGTTACATCAAGTGCCCTCCTTAACACCCATCACCCAATTACCCCATCCCTCCACCCACTTTCCCCCCAGCAACTCTCAGTTTGTTTCCTATAGTTAAGAGTCTCTTACTCTCTCTGATTTTGTCTAATATTATTCTTCCCTCCCTTCCCCTATGATCCTCTGTCTTGTTTCTTAACTTCCACATATGAGTAGAATCATATAATTGTCTTTCTCTGATTGACTTATGTTACTTATCATAATACGTTCTAGTTCCATCCACATTATTGAAAATATCAAGATTTCATACTTTTTTGATAGCTGAGTAGTATTCCAGTGTGTGTGTGTGTGTGTGTGTGTGTGTGTGTGTACCACATCTTCTTTATCCATTCATCTGTTGATGGACATTTGGGTTCTTTCCATATTGTGACTATTATGGACATTGCTGCTATAAACATTGGGGTGCATGTGCTCCTTCAAATCACTATGTTTGCATCCTTTGGGTAAATACCTAGTAGTACAGTTGTTAGGTCATAGGCTAGCTCTATTTTTAACTTTTTGAAGAACCTCCATACTGTTCTCCAGAGTGGCTGCACCAGTTTGCATTCCCACCAACAATGTTAGGAGATTCCCCTTTCTCTGAATCCTCACCAACATCTGTTGTTTCCTGAGTTGTTAATTTTAGCCATTCTGACAGGTGTGAGGTGGTACGTCATTGTGGTTTTGATTTGTGTTTCCCTGATGCCAAGTGATGTTGAGCACTTTTTCATGTGCCTGTTAGCCATTTCTACGTCTTCTTTGGAGAAGTGTCTGTTCATGTTTTCTGCCCATTCCTTGACTGGATTTTTTGGTTTTTGCGTGTTGAGTTTAATGAATTCTTTATATTTTGGATATTAGCCCTTTATCTGGTAAGTCATTTGCAAATATCTTCTCCCATTCCATAGGTTGCTTTTTAGTTTTGTTGACTGTTTTCTTTGCTGTGCAAAAGATTTTTATCCTGGTGAAGTCCCAATGGTTCATTTTTGCTTTTGTTTCCCTTGCCTTTGGAGATATGTCTAGCAAGAAGTTGCTGTGGCCGAGGTCAAAGAGGTTGCTGCCTGTGTTCGCTATGATTTTGATGGATTCCTGTCTCACATTTAGGTCTTTCATCCATCCCAAATTTATTTTTATGTATGGTGTAAGAGAATGGTCCAGTTTCATTCTTCTGCATGCAATTTCCCAACACCATTTGTTGAAGAAACTGTCTTTTTTCCATTGGATATTCTTTCCTGCCTTGTCAAAGATTAGTTGACTGGAGCTGAGGGTCCATTTCTGGGTTCTCTATTCCTTTCCATTGATCTATGTGTCTGTTTTTGTGCCAGTACCATATTGTCTTGATGATTACAGCTTTGAAGTCGAGAATTGTGATGCCTCCAGCTTTGGTTTTCTTTTTCAACATTCCTTTGGCTATTGGGGGTCTTTTCTGGTTCCATACAAATTTTAGGATTGTTTGTGCCAGCTCTGGAAAAATGTTGATGGTATCTTGATAGGGATTGCATTGAATGTGTAGACTGCTTTGGGTAGCATAGACATTTTAACAATATTTGCTCCTCCAATCCATGGCCATGTTTTTCCATTTCTTTGTGTCTTCCTCAATTTCTTTCATAAGTGTTGTATAGTTTTCAGAGTACAAATTTTTACATCTTTGGTTATGTTAATTACTATGTAGCTTAGTTTTTTGGTGCAATTGTAAATGGGATTGATTCCTTGATTTCTATTTCTGCTGCTTCATTGTTAGTGTATAGACATGCAACAGACTTCCATGGGTTGATTTTATATCCTGCAACTTTGCTGAATTCCTATATCAGTTCTAGCAATTTTTTGGTGGAGTCTTTTGGATCAACCAGGATATTAAAGAAGAATTTAAAAAAATACATGGAAGCAAATGAAAATGAAAACATAGCAGTTCAAAACCTTTGGGATGCAGCAAAGGTGGTCCTAAGAGGGAAGTATAAAGCAATATAGGCCTTCCTCAAGAAGCAAGAAAATCTCAAATATACAACCTAACCTTACACCTAGAGGAGTTGGAAAAAGAACAGCAAATAAAACCTAAATCCAGCTGAAGAAGAGAAATAATAAAGATTAGAGCAGAGATCAATGATACAGAAATAAAAAAAAAACAGTAGAAAATATCAACAAAACTAGGAGTTGGTTCTTTGAAAGAATTAACAAGATTGATAAACCTCTAGCCAGGCTTACCAAAAAGAAAACAGAAAGGTCCCAATAAATAAATAAATATAAAAACAGAAAGGACCCAATAAATAAAATCATGAATGAAAGAGGAGGGTCACAATCAACACTGAAGAAACACAATTATAAGAGAATATTATATGCCAACAAATTAACCAATCTGGAAGAATGGATAAATTCCTAGAAACATACAAACTATCAAAACTGAAACAGGAAGAAATAGAAAACCTGAACAGACCCATAACCAGCAAAGAAATTGAATCAGTAATCAAAAATCTCCCAAAAACAAAAGTCCAGGACCAGATGGCTTCCCAGGGGAATTCTACCAAACATTTAAAGAAGAATTAATACCTGTTCTTTTGAAACTGTTCCCAAAAATGGAAATGGAAGGAAAACTTCCAAACTCATTCTATGAAGCAGCTGCCTTTTTTAGGTGGTCATAGAGGGGTCATGTCTGAGGAGTCTGACAGCTGCAAAAAATCTCTCCTTTTAAAGGGATTTCATCAGTCTTGGGCACCTGCAGACCTCCCCTGCTTCTGCTTGTCATTGGTTCTGGGTTGTCATCAGATGGTGCTGGTCTCAGTGATATCTAGTAGCCACAGTACCCTTAACTGCTTGCATCATTGCTTGACACAGGCCCCTGCTTGACACAGGTGACTCCATCTTGCTCTCTACATTACCCAAAACTTCACTCACCTGAGGAAATTAGGAAGTACATCTAGAAATGGCCATGTTGTTTAAGATTTGCCAGAAGGACATGACCAGAGAGTCCTGTCCGCAAAGATCAACTGACCAAGGACCACAACCCTCCCACTTCCCCCTCTTCCTAAAACAAAAGCAACTGGGTTTTCATGCCAAGGGGAGATGTTTCTTTGGGACCATAGTCCGCCACTTCTTTGTTTTGCTGCTTTCCAAATAAAATAGCTTTCTTGGCCCCACGATTTTGCCTCTCCACTTATTGGCCTGTGATGCGGCCAGCAGAGGAGCCTTGGTTCAGTTGCAGTTCCGTGGTCTTGAGTGGATGGATGTGCCCAAACCAGCCTGATCTTGACAAGCCCAGCTTCAGGACCTTTTAGCAGTGTTGCCTTGAGCCAGTTACTTAACCCCTTAAGTTTTTATAAGGTGGGATTGATAAAAGCAATGAACAAATTCAGGGGTGCCTGGGTGGTTTAGTTGGTTGAGATTCTGACTCTTGGTTTAGGTTCAGGTCATGATCTCAGGATCATGAGATCGAGTCCCATGTTGGGCTCAGATGCTGGGTGTGAAGACTGCTAAAGATTCTCTTTCTCTCCCTCTGCCCCTCCCCTCCTCACTGTCTCTCTCTCTAAAATAACATAAAATATTAAATAATTTTTTAAGAAGTTTTGCATGTGAACCCCTTAAAAGTTTGTAAATAAGATATTGGATAATATGATTTGTAAATTATTTTCACTTATAATTCAATATGTTAAAACATCAGTTCTATTAAATTTTCCAGAATTCTCATCTCATGTATTTATGAGTGATTTAGATGATTTTACTTTCTTTCTGGGTCTTTCAATAACTTGAAAAAATAGATCTCAAAAATATAGTGAAAATCCATTTCGCTTCTCTTTAGGCTGATGATTTCCTCAAATCTGCATAATTGCTTTGTCTAAAGCATCAGCCAATCAAAAAGAAAGAAATCTTGCCATTTGCAATGACATAGATGAAACTAGAGGGTATTATGCTAAGTGAAATAAATCAGAGAAAGACAAATACCATATGATTTCACTCATATTTGGAATTTAAGAAACAAAACAGATGAACATAGGAGAAGGGAAGGAAAAATAAAATAAGATAAAAACAGAAAGGGAGGCAAACAATAAGAGACTCTTAAATATAGGAAACAAACTGAGGAGTGCTGGAGGGGAGGTGGGGGGAATGGGTAACTGAGTGATGGGCATTAAGGAGGGCACTTGATGTAATGAGCACTGGGTGTTAGGATGCAACTGATGAATCAATGAATTCTACTGAAACCAATAATACAGTGTATGTTAATTAAATTGAATTTAAAGAAAAAATTTTAAAAAATAAAGCATCAGCCATTGATTTCAAAACATATTCAGTGTTTCAGGAAGGGGGATGGGAGCAGAAGGAGAGAAGCTGTAAGGGTTAATTTCTAGCAACCTCTTTTTCAACCTCCTCTCTTGTGATGTAATATTATTGTTATAATATTGAAATTCATAGTAGTTGGTTCAAGTCTGAAAACAACTTAGGCTCATAATTCAACAATTAAAGCAACAAGATAGCCTCACAAGACAATGTTTGGCAGATTCTGTTTGAAGAAACTGCAATGGATAAATTCATACATGCATGCAAAAACCAAAGTTTTAAAAAAATAAAAATGTTTTGTATGAAACATGTGCTGCATAAACCTATTTTATTAATTGTCATCATTTTGAGAAACGCCTCCTACTATTTAATAAAGCTAATGTGGGTGCTACAGGGAGGGATTTGCCTTTCTTTCCATGTGTGTATTTGCTCTCCAGTAAGTAGATTAACACAGAGGAAACCCTTCAAGACTACATTTAAATCAGCTTCAAGCCACCCACAGCACCTTCAGTTTCAGTGTTACAAAGAAGCAGATATTGGTTAATTCCATTACACTACCCACATTTATTTCCTGTATCTTCTCATCTACTAATGTATTCCAGTACTGAATTATATTTTGTTAAGAAGAGTGGATAGCCAACATTTTGGTCTTCTTAAAATGTGATATATGTGTATATATATATATATATATATATGTATATATATATATATATGTATATATATATATATATACACACACACACACTTAACTATAAATACACATTTATTATGTCTATATTAAACATGTGTATATATATATATGCTAAATATACATATATTTATTTCCCCCACGAGCAATAATTTGATGTTTGCTAATTCAAGTGTTTGTGGCGCCTCATAGAACATTGCTACCATGAATAATGAGACCATGTGTACATATTTATTTGCATAATGAGTCAATTATATATTTAAGTATTGTTTTTAAGTTTCGGCTCACAGAAAAAGTATTATAAGCTATTGCCTAGATAAATTATAAGTATTAAACAAACTTCAAAATTGGATTGAACAAGCAATGCGTGTCGTGCTGCTACCAGGAATGGTGATGGGGATCCAGGCTGTCAGGGAAGGAATGTGCTCTCCTATCTGCGGTTGTCCACAGGGTTCCTGTAGGACCTTTAGCAGGTGTTCCTGGGCTCTCTTAGCATCACAGGCAGGGTGAACCCGCCTGAGCTACCCCGTTTCTAGGTTGAGGGTCGAGAGACGTCACACGTGTGTCTCCTCTTCTGTTAGTTGAGGACTCATCAGATGCTTGTTGCCACTGTCTCGTCTCCTGACAAGTTCACCTTTCCTCCGTCACTCAGGGTTCTCTTCTGCTCGCACCTCGTGGTGCTTCTGAAGTTCATGGCTGTGCTCAGCAGGTGGAGCGGCAGGAAGCGTGTCAATATTTGCATCATTTCTGGTTTTTTCTTTCTTTCAGTTTTTGTCTTGTTGCCCTACTTATTGGCAGGCCAGCTAATTTTTTATTGAATGGTAGAATTTCTGTACAAAACATAGAGGCACTAGGGTGGTGCTTACTACTCTTTAAGACATTTTTTTTCCTCCCAGATGTCAGATCATCTCAATCCAGTAGAGTTTGGGTTCAGGCATCTTTACAAGTGGCATATTTGTACTATGTCCTCACTCCAAGGGTGTGACTCACACCTGAGAGCCCTGGAAGCTTTGCAGTACCCATCCACCCATCACTTCTCTGGCCCCAAACCACCAAATGCTGAATTTCCTCTTCTGCTCATTGGTCTCTCTGCTAGTTTCCACTGAGTTTCTCTGAAAGACAACACCGTGGTAAGAAGGGGCTTGGAGTTAGTTAAAAAGGGTTAATTGCAGGTTTTCCTGTAGGAGAATTGTAATAGATAAAAGTGGCCAATTAAAGTGTTCTCCAGGCATGCAGTTTTTGATCAGGTTGACACCTGTAACCCCAACTCTTACCATCAGAAGTCATCAAAATTACAAATGTGAGAAACATTTTCTTTAGGAAATTTTATTGGATATTATGCATGTATGAGCCATGACTCTGATAACACAATCAACTTACATCAAATATACTAGATATTGTTTATAACACAGGAAAGAATACTATTTTTAAAACTAATTTAAAAACCAAAACTTAAAAATATTTTTAAAAATTTTAAAAAACTGTTTAAAGTTGTCCAAAAGAAAATTAAATACTTACGAGGTTAAGATGGCGGAGGAGTAGGGGACACCTTTTTCAGCCGGTCCCCTGAGTTGAGCTGGATAGGTACCAGACCAGCAAATATCCACGGAATCAGCCTGAGACGCAGGAAGATACATCTGGATCTCTACAAATGAACATCTCCAGCGCTGAGTA
>NC_048225.1:123829754-123844708 GCF_002007445.2 Ailuropoda melanoleuca
TTAACCGCTGTGCCACCCAGGCGCCCCTCAGATGGGTGTTCTTATAAGAAGAAGAGACCCTAGAGATCGCCCTGTGTCTGCACACCCACAAAGGAGAGGCCTGTGTGGACATAGCAAGAATGGAGCTGTCCAGCCGGGACGTGGGCTCTCACCAGCACCCAGGCTTGCTGGCACCTTGCTCTTGGACTCTAGCCTTCAGGACTGTGCAAAATTAAACATCTAGTTGTTTAAGCCCCCAGCCAGTGGTATCTTATTACGGCAGCCCCGGCAGATGAACATAACCTCGAACGTCCAGGAACCAGCGAGCACCGAGTGGGTGGACATTAGCTGTTTGTTGAATGAAGTCAGTGGTACCATCCCCTTGGAAGAGTTGCTTATGTGGTTGTCGTGCCCCAGCCTATTGAACTCTCCCTCCCGGAGCCACTGTTAGACGCAGAGCGGCACTTGATGCGAGTCAAAGAGCTCACCAATGCCCCTCCTCTGGCAATATTGATGACCTGCACATGATGTGAATTGGTGACTACAGGTAAGTGCTTAAGGTAACTAATGGCAGGTTTGAATCTGTTTTCTTACGTTACTTCAGAAATAGTGCAGGACAAATAATACGATGCATTCAGAATGCACAGCACATAATAGAAGCTCTAGAAGCTTCACAGGCTTCCATTTTCCTTCCTATAGAGGGAAGCAGATGGATGACCAACGTCACTCCATGAAGGAGAAGAACACTCACTGTGCTGTGTGACTTCTGGTGAGTCTGTTAAATGAAATATTAGTACTTCAGAGTTGTACTTTATAATATATTAATTTATCTCTGAAACATAAATAGCCCAGGGAAATGATTCACGTATATTTGGGAATAATGGTTGGCTGGTTGGTTGGTTGCTACTGAAAAAAATCAAATTGGGAAGCTGATTAATAAGCTGTAAGAGGCTGCTGAAATGGGATCTCATGACAGTTTGATTTGTGAGACTTCTTCAAAGCATCTTTCATCACGCACCGTCTACACAGCGGCATCCGCAGCAGACGCCCGGTGGTTAATGAGCTGCACTGTGCCGCTGCTGGCTTGTTTTCTTTGTGGTGGCAACTGCTTCCCTGTATTGCTATCATTCTACAGTGCGGTGCGAGCAAGAGGAGGAAGAGGAGGGAGACCTGAAATCAGCAGGGTTGGGGGAGCACGATAAAACTAGCTCAGCCCTTCGAGATGTGTTTCCTACCACCCCCCACTTCACCAGGTTCTACGCTTCAATTCTTTCTCTCAGGCTGTGGTTCCAAGAGGTGCCATCCCGAGTATTTTTACTGGGAGCAGGGGGGTGGTTGGTTTCGTGCCTTTCCCACACTTGTGTATATTTGGGGGATTTGTATTCTGGTGACTATAGAGCAACATTTCTGTAAACGTTTCCCCACACAGGTGTATGAGACAAGGGAGGATGGAGAGAAATGTAGAAGTGAGTCAGAGATTGCACTTTCCGTGTAAGTGCTTACACTTCTAGCACTTGGGCAGAGCCCACTTTGTTCTAACGATGCACAGATCACAAGATGGCGATCGATGCAGAGCCCAGTCATTTTCCAAACTGCATTTTATAGTATGAATATAAAGGGTTGTGTTCTTGTGATGGTTAATTTTATGGGCTCGGGGATAGTGATAAACCTTTGCTCTGGGTCTGTCTGTGAGGATGTTCCCAGAAGAGATTAGCATTTGACTCAGTGGACTGAGTAACAAAGACGCCCTCACCAAAGCAAGTGGGCCTTATCCAATACAAGGAGGGCCTGAAAGGAACAAAAAGGTAGAAGAAGGGCTGGGACATCATCTTCTGTCCTCAGACATCTGTGCTCCTGGTCTCAGGTGTTTGGACTCAGACTGGGTGATGCCACCAGCTCTCCTGGGTCCCCAGCCTGCAGATGACAGATTGCGGGACTTCTCAGCCTCCGTAATGACGAGCCAATGCCTGTTCTGTCTCTTCTGATGCCTCTAGATGTCTCTGATTGGTTCTGTTTCTCTGGAGAACCTTGACTGATCTGGTGGTGGCCAAATCGCCTTTGATGAAGGAGGACATAGTTTTCCCAAGGCTGCTTGACTGGTTGATTATATGATAGCCTGGAGAAATAATATCCATTGCACAGAAGTGCCAAGTCACTTTAATGACATACACAAAATGACAAAAATTAGAAATTTTTGAAGTTCAAAAACATTATGAATAAAATTAAAAAGCAATTTCACTTTCCATCACGGTGGAGGAGCTTGCATGGAGCTAACCACTCCATAGATAACAATTATAAACTCTAGACAAAATATTTTTTAAAAATCTGTAAGGCACTGGATAGCAATCAAATCAGATTGAAAATAAAGAGCATTCAATCCCGGAAAGAAGGAACTGCTGTGGGTAAGATCCTCATCCTGAGAGCACTCGCCAGGAAACGAGACTCAGGCACTTAAATGAATGCAGAAAACTAGTCTTATACCCACGCATTGATTGAGGTAGGGCCCAGGACTTCCAGACTGGCTGGAAATTGAAGTCAGACTCGAAAGAGATAGTCTCATTCCGGAAAACCAAATCTGCAAATCAAGCTGTCATATCTTTGGCTCACCCTTGAACTGAGCGTGTACAGAGCACAGATTTCACAGAGGTCATGGTGAAAGTAAGTGCTGGGGGTGAAAGAGTACCCAGCAGAGATTTCAAGAGCTGCCCCACCAGAAGAGCCAGAAAAACACTGTGGCAACAAAAATGCTCAAGAACAGGAGATTCATTAAAGAAATGATGATGTGGCCACTTAATATAGCACAACGAAGCCATTAAAATAACGTTTTAGACTAACATTTAATGAATTTAGAAAGTCACATTTTAAAGTAAACACTCAAGTAGATTAAATAACGACATGCACAATGTGATTCCAGCTTTGCATTTAAAAAATGCCAAAGAGATAAACACACAGCAAAATATTAATAGGGATTTCCTGGGTGATGGAAATATGGATGCCTCTTCTTTCTTTGTGGTTTGCTTATCTTCCATATTTTCTACAATGACTATATCTTCCTCTTATATTCAGGAAAGATAGTATCTTTTAAAGCATGAGCGTACACTGTGCGCCAGCTGCGAGTGCAGGGCACAACTTCAAAGGACTTTAGCCCCAAAGGGTCTCAAAACTGCTTCTCCACGTTACAGATGAAGAAACCGAAGCCCAGAGAAAAAGGGCTTGGCGCTAAAGCAAACAGCCGCCTAGTGATGAAAGGACACGATTGTCAGACTAGAGCCCATTTCTGTTTCCTCACCTTGATTGTCATAAGGCAGCAGAAACAACGCGAACTTTTGAGAACGTGGGCTGGCCACAGCTGGATAGAGATATACCCCGGAGAAAGAAAGGAGGAGCGCCTGGTAAGACATGGGTGTGGGGGACGGCAAGAAGGAGAGTGAAAATTTGGAATACAAAGCTCAAGGTAGAGCCTGGATCCTGGAATTCTCTTCCAGTGGCAGCAAGAAATCATGGGGATGGAAGAAGTTACACGTAGTGGCAGGCCTCTTCGGCGGTCCATTAGGTGGAAACTTGTTTGCAGGGTTAAGAACCAGGGTCAAAATAACCGCACCCACCAGTTCTCCTGCCCATCATCCAACAAACAAATTCACATGTGACAACCATAATCATGGGGAGAACCTAAAATTATTGAGGAATACCTTTTGTTTCTGCAGTAAGCGAGAACGTAGATCAAGAAGAGACAAAAAGATGTTTTGTGCGCCTCCCCGTCGGGGAATCGAACCCCGGTCTCCCGCGTGACAGGCGGGGATACTCACCACTATACTAACGAGGAAAACGGCAAACCCGCCTTAAAAATCTTTCTTTAGGAAGTTACTTCAAAGTTGCAGGGCCAATTTCTTCCATTGAAAAAAGGCTGACTGCTGGCAACACTGTGCCTTTACTGCCTCGACTGGCACGTTACAACCGACAAGATGAGAGTCCCACGTGTAATTTAAAATTTCTTGCAGCCACATTAAAAAGAAACATGCAATAATTTTAATACTACATCTTACGTAACCCAAGATTTCCAAAATATTGTTTCAACATGTAACTAATATAAAAATACATAGGTTTTTTTCTTCGTACTTAGTTTTCAAACCAGTATGTATTGTACACTCACAGCACTTTTCATCTCGGGCGTTAAATTTTCATTTGCAAACTTAATCCGTACTTAGATTTCATAATATTTACAGTTGAAAAAGTGGATTCATATATCCAAGTTGCTCCGACCGTACTTAAACTTTCTCCAGTAGCTAAATTGGGCATCTTTTTCAAATGTTCCATTTATTGACTTCAGATAATGGATCTGCTTACTGACGTAGACCTGCAAGTGCAGTTCCTCGGGCGCACCGGTTAATGTCCCCCGCAGGGCCCCGGGGAGGACGTCTCGCACCTGCACGCCGGCCGGGGAGACTCTGAACCCAGACGGGTTGATTCCTCCGCAGGTGGAAGCGCTTAAAGGCAGGCGGGAAGGAACCGCAGAGAGGAAAGCGGTCAGAGGCGAACACCGCCCAAACGCAGCTGGGCGGGGAAACGGGTTCTTCAGCGACAGACCAGCGGGGCGAGAAGAAGCAGCGCCCGCAGTTCCTAGTTTGGGCTCAGGGTTTAAAAAAAAGCAACCCCACGCGTTCTTCCTTGGAAAAGTACAGCTTGCGTTGGCCGGGAATCGAACCCGGGTCAACTGCTTGGAAGGCAGCTATGCTCACCACTATACCACCAACGCTGATGTTGTAAGGTTTCAAAATTTCATATATAAGAAAAGTAAAGGCCGCAAATTTTCTGACCCTGGCGTTCTATGATCCCGAGGCACACGGAGCCTTCCCTTCGCGAGGATGGAACCCGATCTTACTCCTAGCCCGTCACCCAGCCACGGAGGCCGGAGGCGGCGGGGGCGATGGGGAGAGGGTTCGCGGAACACGGCGGGAAAGCTGAAGCCTCGCCTGGCCCGGAGATTTTCACCTCCGCCTGCTCTGAACCGCACTTCCAGCTCCGCCGCCTGGCGCGCCCCAGCCCTGGATCGCTGGGTGTGGGATTCGGTACCGGCGATTTGGGGCTGAGGGTGCAAGGGAGACCGGCCGGAAAAGGCGCCAGGAAAAATGGATCTTTACAGTTTAGGATGGTGAAGTAGGAAGGAGGAGTCAGAGACATTTTTATCCTCCGTACTTTGCCAAGGACCCCAGGGAGAGTTCTAGTTTTATTTAAAACAATAAACGCAGCATCGCTATAACGTGACGTCATGAAACAACACTGTGGGTTAATCTGAAAATGAAATAAGAAAACGTTGGGCTTCCGCGTCAGGATGGCCGAGCGGTCTAAGGCGCTGCGTTCAGGTCGCAGTCTCCCCTGGAGGCGTGGGTTCGAATCCCACTTGACAAAGCATTGAATTTTTCTGTTTGTTTTTTTTTTAACTTTTTTTCCACCAACATATACAATTGAATTCATGGAGAAAGGAGTATTGATTAATCGACACCTTTTTGTCCTGCGTATCTATATATGAATATTATGCTTCACTGTGAATATGGGACTGAATCTATTTTTTCTATATTGTACGCAGGAGACTGGTTTTTGAAAACAGGAAGCAGTTGAGATCTATACCTAACTATGAAAAAAATATTTTGAGCCCTTTCTAATGTGCCCAGCACACTAGAGCAGGCCGGTATCAAAGTCTTCTCCGACTAAACAAGGCAAAGCTCTCAGATCCTTTCATTTGCTAACTTGGCCCGAGTCTTCTAATGCTCAGACAGTAGTGTCAAACTTTGGGAGGCCTCACGTTTTCCACTATCTTGCCTGACCCACTCCTGCTGTTGCAGGGTGGACTGGGGAGACCCCTGGGCCTGGAGGCCTCTGCCCAGCCAGTCAGTCCCTGGGTTGTGACTGGAAGCTCTCAGTCTTATGGCAAGAGAAAAATTCAAGGAGAGACCAGACGGTGGTTGAGTTTATTTAAAGAGAGTGCATTCTAGAGATATGAGAGCCAGAGTGCTCGAGGGAGAGCTGGGCCTAGGGTTTGGGTCTCTATCTTTTATTGACAGTTGTTAACCAGAGGGTAGAGTTTTTATTGGTTGGGGAGGAGATTTCTTTGGGACAGCGTTTCCGGCCCTTTCTCCCTTACATGGTCAGTCTCAGAACTTCTTTGTCTTGGGCCTGTCTGGTTTGATCTGACTTTCTTGTGGCTTTAGTTTTAGAATGCTACCAGGCTAGATATCTGACTTTCCTGATAGCTGACCCTGACTCCTTTGCTGGCATCCAGGCACTGGGTTAAAACCTAACCAGCTGCTGATTCTAACACCACCACCAATTCTAATTCGGTAGGTTTGCTGGGTCACCAAAACCCAGGAAAGGAAGTCAACAGAACAAATCAGGAAAAGTAACACAGAGGAAAGGTAAACCTGGGGAGTATGTTGTTTCAAGAGCTACTTTTTCCTGAGGATCACAAGTAAGATGCTTTTGGAACTGGTTATGAAAAAAAATCCTGTGGCCCTTCTGGGAGGAGGATAGAATTGTCAAGATGAAGAAGCTGAATGCTTGAGGTTCACAAGTGTGAGGATGGTGAGGATGGAAGGATCTTCAGGTCAGTTAGGGAGAGTCTGCCAAACAAACTGCATTCTTAGTTCTTTATTAGGCCTTGACCTTGGGAAGTCTGCCTGCAGTATAAGGTATCCAGAGTTGCTGGGAGGCTTAGGTGAGAGCCTGGGTGCTTATTAGAAATGCGGATTGCAGGCTGCACCTCAGACCTACCAAATCTGAAATTTGTAAGATCTCCAGGTGATCCATGTCTATATGAAAGCTTGAGAAGCCCTGGTCTGTCTAATTTAGGTGCCTTTGCACAGGTTGATCTTGAACTTGGAATATCCTTTCCCTTGCTTCTCACCAAGGCACCTTTTACTCAGTATTAGCTGAGCGCTCACATATGTCAGACAATGTGATTAGAACACAAGATCAAAAGTTAAATTAAAAACTGTGTCTAAATGAAAGACAATGACAACACATTCGTAAGAGAGACGGGTAAAAAAATAAAGTTGACCTTAACCACATGATCAAGGTGAACATCACCAGGGACCCGTCCTGTTGCCATCACATACCCCCGATCAAATACGTGGAGACGGGCACTTCACCCAGTGGCCTTCTTCTCAAAAACCTCAGTGTAATGAAAAGCATCAGATAAACCCAAATTGAGGGACAATCTGCCAAATACCTGATCGGTACTCTTGAAAATGCCTAACCTAATTGCAGTTTCGACCTCTCCAAGAAATATAGTCTTAACCAGTCAGTCAGGGATGTTCTAGTCAGCACCAATGAGGTATTCCCTCACACGGGTCCTCTCCATCCCCCAAAGGAAGAGGAGGTAAGACACCCACCCCCCCCCTTACCCCTAAGGGAAGGTGACCTTGTCTGGAACAATCCTTTCTTTTCTTTTGCTAATAACTTCCTTGCCCCACCCTTCTTCCTTTAAAAACCTTCCATTTTGAACAGGGCCTTGGAGCTCCCCTTTACTTGCTAGATGGGATAGTGCCCAATTCTTGAATCACTTACTCAAGCCAATGAGACCTGCAGATTGACTCAGTTGAGATTTTGTTCTTTAAAGATGCCTATTATACAAGAAACAGTCCCCAAAGACACAACCGTTAACAACAGTCACTTAAAAGTAGATGAAGTCGTGTGTTTAAATCCTTCTATGGAAAAATAGATACAACACAGATGAGAGGGTCTGAAATGTTTTCACAACTAAGCACAAGAAAACTTTCCTTCTTAGACCCTATATGTGTTTTTAAAGAGGGAAGGAGATGTATGTTGTTGAAATGCTAAGAAACTGTGTAAACCCTGCGAGTGTTATGAATAGGCAGTTAGCTAGGTTCCAACAGGAGACCCGAAAGCCAGCAACAAGGAAGCCACGGCCGCTATGGGAAGGTTAGAGGCCTTCCACAAGAAGCCAGATCAAACCAGACAGGCCCAAGATGGTGGATGCCATGACAGGAAACCCCTGACCAAATAAGGAAGAAAAAGCTCGGAAACCCTGCTTCCTGCCCCAAGTAATAAATATTCTGTCCCCTAGTTAACAGCTGTGAATAAAAGATAGAAACCCAAACCTACACTCAGGGCTCCTGGGTGGGCACTCTCTCTCTCTCTCTCCCCTCCTCCCCCCCCTCACTTGGCCACTCTCATATCTGCTCTCATATCTCAAGAGTGTACTTTTCACTTTAATAAACTTTCCCACTTGTGCCACTTATCCACTGTGCTGTGTTGTCTGCCCTTGAATTCATTCTCGCAACAAGGCCAAGAACCTTCGTTGACTCCTTGGGGTCTGGCTGGGTTGAGGCCCCAGGGCCCGCAGTTCACCAGGCAACACAAGAACCATCATTCCTCTTGAGAAGTACAAACAGGTTGGGTGGTCCATGTTGGAAGTTGGGAGGAAATTCAGGAAAGGGAAAGTGTACTATAGAATGTGTACACAATGTCTTCTTTGGGGGGACAGTTTCCTTCAACGTGAAACCAGGATGCCCAGGATGTAGGCCGGATGCAGGAAAAGAGAGCAGTTTAAAATGTGAAATGACAGGTACAGGAGGAGTGGGTTGTTTCTGCAACCCCCTCTCCACCCACTAGAGACAACCCTTAGCTACTGTTAACATAGCCTCGCTCTAGCCAAGCCCACCTGCATTTCTGAGATAAAAATGCATCTTCCCTTGCTCATAGGAGAGATAGTGTGAACTGGGTTAACTGGGAACTAACTCATGCAAGTCTATCCTTGCTCTCGTAGTGTCATTTACTCAACTGGCAGTACAATGGAGCCTGAGACCTCCCAGCTTCAGTCGTTTGCTGTAAAAAGCACATACTCATTTCGTGAATCACGTAAATAATGCAATAAAATACACACTTTCTCTCAGGGCTCAGCATCCAACTGTGTCCTACAGAAATAACATATCCAATTTCACAACATCTGGGGGAAGTTCTGATGATAAGTAGAGTTGGGGTCAGTTTGTGAGGTGACAATGCGCAGGCTCTAGAATCAGGCAGGACAGGATTCTCAGTTCCAAGCCACCCCCCTCCCACACACACTTAATAGCTATGTGACCTTGAGTAAAGTGTTTAACCTCTCTGGACCTCAGAATCCTCCTCTTCCAAAAGAGCTACTACCCTGGGATGTTGCTGTGGGGATTAAATTAGATTATGCATGTGACATACCTGCTACATAGTTGACACTCAACTGAGATAAACAGCAATAGCTACTATTCGTTGCTCATATGCTGTATGCCTAACGTTCTTCGTCACTTCTCACGCATGTTAATTAATTGAACCCTCTTGGCAATCTTGAGATAGGTCCTATTTCATCATCCCCTCCCCCACATAGAAAGTGAGACCGAGCCTCAGAGAGTTTAATTTGCACCATATATAAAGGAACAGAGCTGAAAACCTAAGCAGTCTGTTTCCAATATTATCGTTATTATTATTATTATTACTATTATTATTACTATCATCATGATCATCATCATCACCCATCAGCAGAAACCAGATGGGCCCATGCTATTTCTCTCACACATAAGATCAACAGTGACTTTAATCACACCGCTTGATGTACTCTCTCCAGAGTCAAGAGAAACTACATTTCCAGGGTCCAGGACTGGAGCTTGTTCTCTAAAAGAACAATGGGGGCGCCTGGGTGGCACAGTGGTTAAGCGTCTGCCTTCGGCTCAGGGTGTGATCCCGGCGTTATGGGAGTGATCCACCCTGATCCCGGCGTTATGGGAGTGATCCCGGCGTTATGGGATCGAGCCCCACATCAGGCTCCTCCGCTGTGAGCCTGCTTCTTCCTCTCCCACTCCCCCTGCTTGTGTTCCCTCTCTCGCTGGCTGTATCTCTGTCAAATAAATAAATAAAATCTTTAAAAAAAAATAAAAAAATAAAAGAACAATGGACAAGGTCACTTGATGAGAGACAGCTAATTAGCATAGAAATGATTTCTCAGGGTATTAGGACACTAGACAAACTAGAATCCCAATATAGGATTTTTTAATCTTAGGGTCACACAGGGGAACCTTGCTGGGACTTAAAGTTTCTCTCCTTTCTCCACTTTTCCAACTCTATCGCCCTAACTTTTCCAGCCGATAGCTCACAGCTCTCTCCTGTCAGCCCTCAGATTCTACTACTGCCTCAACATGTCTGCCTGAAACTCTCCTTACCCTGTTTCCGTCTGTGGAAATCACATACACAGGCTTGTGAGTTCTGTTCATATCCCTCCTTCAACAGTGACCCCAACATCTTCTGCTTCTGAAAGCCTTGCCTCTTTATGTATTTAATTGGTTGGAATGAAAACTAAGGAGGAGTTTTGAAAGTTTACTTAGATCTGTATTTCACAAAATCCTTATATATTAACAAAATTCATATATGCAAGTAACAAAAGAAAAAGTAGGTAAAAGCGATGTTGAACCGCCACACAAATGTTAATAATAATTACTTCTGGGGGCACCTGGGTGGCTCAGTCAGTTGAGCGTCTGCCCTTGGCTCAGGTCGTGATCTCAGGGTCCTGGGATCGAGCCCTGTGTGGGGCTCTCCACTGAGGGGAGATCCTGCTTCTCCCTCTCCTTCTGCCCCTCCCCCTGCTAGTTCTCTTTCTCTCTCAAATAAATAAAATCTTTAATAATAACAACAATTACTGCTGCCTGTCTGAAATGGGAGAAGAGGATTTTAAAAAGTGTAATGACACAGACCTCAGTTATACAACACACTGAGAAGAAGGCTCCCTGCTTGGGAGAAAGATTCCCCTCCGCTCCCATTCCAGCAGTTCACCCCGGGGTCACAGAAGTCTAGAGGGCGCACAAGCCCAGCCCTGACCGGCACAGAGAACTTGTCAGGAGGGGCCATTCAATCCACCTCCTTCATGTCAGGCGGGCACTGGGGACTCCTGGCCAGCTTCAGCCCCACAATGACTACCCCCAGGAACACGAGGGGCTCCATAGGGTCTAGAGAAGGTGAGATGACAGATTTGCTCCGGCTCCCTCTCTGACGCTCACACTCCTCTGCCTGCTGGGTGTGCTCCAGCCAGGCAAGAACTCCCTGTCACTTGTCTTGTACCCTGTGCCTGTCCTCTTTGAAAAATCTTGCCTCTAAGGCGTTCCGCATGCACCAAGCCCTGCACATGGAAGACACTGGCCCCTAGGGAGTTCTTGGCAACCACTCCATCCCTCTGGGCCTCATCCTCAGCCTTGCGCTACTCAGCCTCCCAAAGCATCCTCTCACGGTCCTCTTTGCTCAGCCGGCCCTTGTTGGGGATGGTGATCTTGTTAGCCTTCTCTGGGCTCCCATCAGTGGCTGCACACTCAGGATGCCATTGGCATCAATGTCAAAGGTTACCTTGATCTGGGGGACTCCATGTGCAGTAAGAGGGATACCAATGAGCTCAAAGTGTCCCAGCAAGTGGCTGTCTCTGGTCATGACCCCCTCACTCTAATACACCTGGGTCAGGACCCCAGGCTGGTTGTCTGAGTAGGTGGTGAAAGTCTGCATCTTGTTTGGTGGGGATGGTGGCATTCCTCTGGATCAGCGTGGTCATCTCCCTACATGCTGTCTCCAGCCCCAGGGACAGGTGAGCCAGGTCCAGCAGCAGGAGATCCTGCACTTTCTCACACTGGTCTCCGATCAACACAGCCACCTGCACAGCAACCCCCGCCCTCCATAGCCACAGTTTCATCGGGGTTCATGCTCTTGTTCAGCTCCCTACCCCCAAAGAAGTCCCGTAGCAGCTTCTGCACCTTGCAGATGCGGGCGGAGCAGCCCACTAGGGCAATGTCACGGATCTGGCCTTCTCCACCCAGTCCAAGGCGCTGCGGAAAAGAACCAAGCCCAGTTCCTCAAAGCAGGCTCCAATGATGGACGTGTCGAAGTCCACGCCCTCAAACAGGGACTGATCTCCGGGGTGGCCTGGGTGCAAGAGGTCGGAGTGCACGCGGCGCTCTCACAGGCTGTGCGAAGCCTGCGCAGGGTCTGCTTGTTCCCGCTCACGTCCTCCCCGTGCTTCCCACGGAAGTCCTTCATGAAGTGGCTCACCAACCTGTCGCCGAAGTTCTCTCCGCCCGGGCAAGCGTCTCCAGCCTCAGGCACCTTGAAGACACCGGCGTCCACAGCGGGGACCCTTACGTCGAAGGTGCTCCCACCCAGGTCGAAAACGAGCACTTTTGGCTCCCTGGCGCCCCGCGTGTCAGCCGGTTGGCGAGGGAGGTTGATGATCCCCAGCCGGTTGCGCCCCGCAATGGCACCCGCGTCATTGGTGGGCTGGCGCTGCGGAGTCGTTGAGGCAGGCGGGCACGGCGTTCGCGGCGTACCCCCCACCCCGGGCTGGCCCAGGCGCGCGGCGACTGTCTCCTTCCCCTGGCCCGGCACCGTGGACGAGACCTCCTCGGGGTAGCAGGCCTTGTCCTGCCCGCGGTAGGACACGCGCACCCAGGCCTTGCCGCCCTCGCTCGACCCCCGGAAGGGCGGGTGATTCGGGTCGCGTGCACCTCAGCGCCCGCGAACCTGCGCGCCATCAGCCGCGTGCCGTCCAACCGGGTGGTGCGCGGAGATCTCGGCTACCCTCACCCTCGTGGCGCCGGGTGGGTGAAGGCCACGTGGCCCGGCGCCCCAGCCGCGCGGGGTCAGGGAAGGCCGCCTAGCGGGGCGCGGGGCGCGTGCCCCGGTCGTGGGCGACGGTGGCCACCCGGCCGCGCCGCCCCATGCCCACGCACGAGCGCGTGTAGCCCGGGTCGGTGCCCACGGCCACTTCGCTGGGGCGGCCGTCGCTCTGGCTTCTCGCGCTCCCGGGACGCGTCGGACGCCCGAGCCTGCGGGACTGGGGCCGCGCGGCTCGGCCTCCACCAGCCTGTCATTCTCAGCCGCCGCGCCGCCTGCAGGCCACCCGCCTCTGGCTCAGCGGCGGGGAAAGTTCGGCTCCTCCCGGCCGGTTCCAAGCGCGGTCGGAAGCCACTGAAGGCCGCAAATCCCCGAGAGAACCAATGCTCCGCCTGGACGGTTCAAGAGGGTGGTCCGAGGCCTGCAGCCGGGAAAGCCGAAAGCCTGTCCCCGTGCGAATAGAGACGTGGCCTCAGAGCCAGGACTTCCAATAGGTGTTTGTTGTTGTTGTTCTTTTTTGAGTCGTAACGTTTTTCTGTCTTAAAACATAAAGGCCCTAGTTTCCAAATGGTGACTCAACAAGGACCCGATTCCCGTGATGGAACGCAGCTAGGGAAGCCGGTGAAGTTAAAGGATGGCACCAGAGAGCACTTGCTGTGAGCATTGGTGGTTCAGTGGTAGAATTCTCGCCTGCCACGCGGGAGGCCCGGGTTCGATTCCCGGCCAATGCAAAGTACTGTCGTTTTGTTTTTGTTTTCTGTCGCACACTTGTTTGAACTAAGTCCTTTTCCATGCTTGGATTTGTGACACTGAACGAAGCGAAACCAGCTAGCTGAACCCAGTGTTCTTTTGTTTTGGTTCCCCACCTTTACCAAGTCACCTTCCTCTGAGGAGCAGGGCCTGGAAGGGGGAGGAGCTTGAGCTGTAGGGGAAATACCCGGCTCTTGAGACCCGTCCCTGACGCTCGCTCCCGCCCCAGAGGGGCATTGTCCCAGAGGCCGACTGGAAAAGCACAGTATGCCAAAAGGAGGAGACTTTTCCGAGACATGAATGTGGAAGTGGAGGAAAAGAAAACAAAACGTCTTTGTCATTTGCCCGTTGGGGAATGGGACCGGAGTCTCCCAGGTGGCAGGCAGAGACACTCCCTGCTACACTAACCAAGGCAGTATCTTAAGAGTATGTGATACAACATTAAACTTCAGTAGTTTATTAAAGGAACTTAAAAGTTGACTTTTGTGTAATATATTATTTGCCTAATTCAAAGGAAACCAATTTATTAAAAAGAGGAACAAAAACCCATGCTCCGTAAGTGGCTTGTTTCTCCTCAGAGGGCTTGAGAACCCTTCTGGAAGCTCAGGGAGACTTTGAAGAGGGAGGCAGGAGTCAGGATGCAGAGGTCAGCCTGGCTTATGAACCGGGTTTCTTGGTCAACCCTCTCCCTGTGTACCGGTGAGAAGGAGCTGGCAAAGTTTGCTGCTGGAGAGATCAGCTGTACTGGGATCAGTCCCGGTGATGGGTCCAGGAAAAAAAGGGAATGTTTGAAGACGTGTGCAATGAATGACTTCCACTGTGGAGAAACCATCCTCAAAAAGAAGGAAACTATTTTATAGCCCCAGAAGAAAGAGGAGCTGTCGGCTTTAAATTCATTCACCCTTGGTTGGAGTCTAGGCCAGCCAGGCCTGGGTATCACATTTGGGACATTTTAAACAAGGGCCTGCAAGAGAAGGGTCCTCACCTCAGGAGGAAAGGGGGCCTGGCCTGGAATCTGTGCCCTGGCCTCTTCAGAGACTGTCTTGTCCAAGCTCTTCCAACATTCTCTCCCAGCTCTCAGCAGCTCAAAGCCCCCCGCCCGCCATCCACCCCCACCCCCAGAATTCCAGGGAATTCTAAAGCAAGCACCTCCGTATCTGGACATTAAACCACACAGACACTCCCCCAAAGTCATTCATTTCTTTACTTTTTAATTCAAAAAGTTTCCAATGTAGAGGAGCCTATGTTGAGTGCTAACTTTATACACATACTTAAATATATCCATTTATGTTTTGTAACTTAGCTTGAGTATCTTCAAAAGCAGAACGGATTTTAAAGTGATAACTTAAATGAACATTATGAAGTGGACGGATGCTCGTGACCCAATACTGAGTGCAAAAAGTAAGTTGTAGGGGCGCCTGGGTGGCACAGCGGTTGAGCGTCTGCCTTTGGCTCAGGGCGTGATCCTGGCGTTATGGGATCGAGCCCCACATCAGGCTCCTCTGCTGTGAGCCTGCTTCTTCCTCTCCCACTCCCCCTGCTTGTGTTCCCTCTCTCGCTGGCTGTCTCTATCTCTGTCGAATAAATAAATAAAAAAA
>NC_048225.1:123845221-123853910 GCF_002007445.2 Ailuropoda melanoleuca
CTTAAAAAAAAAAAAAAAAAAAAAAAGTTGTAAAGCAACATATATAGTACGATCCAAAACTATATATATAAAGGTTTGTAACACCAACTACCTGTATATCTTTGAATGAGTCATTTCGACCATCTGGGCAATACCTTCCTCAATTTTAAAATAAGGAGATTAGACTACATCATTTATAAGGACTTTCTAGGTTTAAAATTCTAATTTCAAATGCTAAAGAATTCACTCATTCCACAACTTTTTGAGTGTTTTATCATGTGCCAGGCACTGACCTACACCCTAAGTACATGGCAGTGAACAAAACAAAGGCCCACTCTCCTGGAGCTCACATTCTGATAGGAGGTGGGGTAGTCAGGTAATAAACAATTAACTAATAAACATACTTAGAGCTGGCTGGGCTGCCTGTGCCTTGACCTTCAGAAATCCACTGGGGGGGGGGGACTGCAATTTAGCTCTGGAAAACGCAGGCCCCCGTTTTTCCCTGGAGGCTAACGGGTGGTTGGAGGCTCCTTAGCCAGGTTGCTGTGGAGAGGGGCTGGGGCAGGACGAAAGCTATGGCCTGAGCTGAGGTTGCTGCCACCAATGCTGTTACACCTTGGCAAGAAAGGCCATTTGCCCTGAGGGCCCTGGTTCCATTTGACTTTGCAATTCCTCCAAGTCTCCTTTGAGCTTTGAAAGTCTCTCTACACAGACAAAGATGGCCCCATGTCCACCGCAAACAGGAGTCCCATCACCAGGCAGAAAGTGATTTGATACCAAGGTGGAAAGATGAATAGAATTGCCAGACCTAATAGGAGATGCAGAGGGATGGGGAAAATGACGGTTGTTAAGGCAGAAATTTGGAATAAACAGTCAGGTCCCCTGTGGGGAGCCTTTGTGAAGTCACCCAAGCCAGGGGCTCAGGCCAAGGCCCAAAGCAGCCAGGTAGCCCAGGAAGTCTTCAGAGATTCTCTTCACCTCTCTGTCTTCCCAAATAAAGCACTGGATCAGCAGTTCCTGAAGGGTGACCTTAGGCACATCTGTTCTGAGGGACATTGATACAAATTGCAGAGGAAAAAAGATTCTATAGTTAACTAGGTTTGGCGAATGCCTTATAAAATTAGTTTAAAAGTTTTCTTTGCAATAGGACTTCTTGGAGCCTTGAATCGGCATTATGAATATACAAGGAGAGCAACAGCGTAGCAGAACGTTCTGCATTATTTTGACCACAGAACCCCTTCATTCCAAAAAGCCTCTCAAGGAGTTGTGTGACTGGGGAACAGCTTTTGGAAAATACTGAACTAGGGAATCCAAACCACATCAGCAGATTCACTCACCATTTCCTCTGAGCTCAAGACTGGGTGATAATCACTGACAACATGAGTGAGAACGATTAGACAGCAACAGCTAACAAACAAGATGAGTTCCCTCAGGTGAAGGGAAAGAAACTAAAGTTTTAATCAGGCTGAATGAGTGTGGGAAACAGTCAGTATGTTAGCACAGGCAGTTAGTTAGGTTCTAACAGGAGACCTGGAAGCCAGCAACAAGAAAGCCATGGCCAGCTATTGGGAAAGTCAGAGGCCTGTCCCGGCAGCCTTCCAGAAGAAGCCAGATCAAACCAGACAGGCCCAAGATGGCAAATGCCATGACAGGAAACCCCTGACCAAATAAGGAAGAAAAAGCTCAGAGACCTGCTTTCTGCCCCTAGTAATGAATATTCTGCCCTCAACCCTCAGTGAAAGATAGAACACCTCCCCCACCCAGGGCACACATCCCAAACTCTTTCTCTCTCCCTCTCCCCCATCCCCACCTTGCAATAAACATTCCCACTTGTGTCACTTGTTAGCTGTGCTGTGTCTGTCCTGGAAATTCCTCCTCATGACACAGGTGTAGTTTTTTTGAATGCTGGTGTGTTGGTGGGGTCCGGAGCCGACAGCCAAGGAAGAGTTCTTGAGGCGTCTTCGGTACAAAATGGTGGCTTTATTAAAGCACGGGGACAGGACCCACGGGCAGAAAGAGCGGCTGCCTGCTGCTCCCTGCTGCCCTGGGATCATCAGGAGCAAGTGATTATATACCTTGGGGTCAGGGGAAGTAAAGATAAGGGAAGTTCCAAAAGGACTTTCATATGTAAAAGCAGACTTAGGATCCTGGGGAATGTTACTATCTGCCCATTTCAAGTATTGTCAATGGGGTGCAGGTTATAAAGACATTACAGGTAAATGGGAGAGTGTTCTGGGTGAATATCAAAGGCAATACCTTTGCTAAATAGAGACATACTTCCCGTATTTCCTAAAGATATGGGGTAGATACGCATCACCAGATACAGGCCTAGGAGAAAGAACAGCTTCCTGGTAAACCTGACAGGATAAATTTGTTGCTAAGTATACCTTCAGCACAGCGTTGTCCGATAGAAATGCAATGTGAGCCACATATTTAAATTCACATATATAAGGGCTGCATTTGCAAAAGTAAGAAGTAAAAAAAGTGAAAGTAAAAAATCATCTCATCCCTAACGGAGATAATCCCTTCTAGCATTTATGAAATTGCAAGTATATAATTTTTACATTATTTTTCATGATACATTCAGATACAATAGCCACAACCCAGGGGGAAAACAGGTAATGTCACTGTCTATTTTCAATAGATAATGTCTGCAGATACCTGACATGCATGCCCCACTTCCTGCGCCCTGCTCACAGCTAGAAGAGGCAGCCCTAGGTCTTTCAGATGGGAAAAGCCCTCTCCTAACTCCTTCATTCTCGCCCCCCGCGCCCAGGTCAGGCTGGGACCTCCTTGGGTAATGCCAAGGAGGACGGAGCTCACAGAATCACCAATGACTAATCAGACTTTGAAATTACCTGAGGCGCAAACACTTTAGGTAGATGATGGCAGGTACTTAATTGAAAGATTGCGTCATGTCAGACCATGTTAGGTCATGTGAAAATAAAGCAAGCCATCTGAGAGAAGGAGCTGGGAAGGAAGGGAGGGCGGAAAGGGGAGAGAGCAAGAAAGCAAGAGAAAATGAGAGAGCTGGTTGAAACTGGAGGGAGGTAGTGAAAAAAGCAGACAAGAGCAGTCTCGTCTTCCAAATCTGGCTTCCCGAACACACTTCCTGTTTCACTTTCAGTCTGCTGACGTCATGCTTTTTTTCCGTGTCTTTGAAGATCTTTGAGGTTTCCTCTCGTAGGTTTGTGGTGCACCTGTATTTAATCGAATCTGACTGGGTTTTGTTTTCTTACAATCAACATTCTTCTCTTGTTGAGGACAGTCAGTAACACCACGGGGAGAATCAGCTTCTCAGGCTGGTAGTTCGCTCAGAGGAGACAAAGCTCCAGGGCGGGGAATGCACAGCAATGAGGGAGCGGGCCAGTGAGAGGAGAAGGGAGCTCAGGGAAGGGGTTCAAGGATGGGAAGAAAAAGCGATTCACTTACAATTTTCCTGAGGGCTCCCCTCATTCCTTTTGATGCTTGGCTAAACTCTTTTCTTCCTCATACCCCCCCCCAAGAAAATCAGGGGAAAAATCAAATAAATGATTTACTCTTCCAGACTTTTGTGCTACGGTCCACCTCCACTATAATTCTCATCACATGTTCTCACCACAACTCTCATGGGGGCACAATACACTCTCCAGAGCTGTGGGGGCAGGAACAGGTATTCGTTCCATCACTGACATGGGGGGCTTGATTCCATTCTCATTGCCTCAACAGTGGAAGGTTTCCCTTGTGGGTCTACACCACCTTAGCTGCCATGTCACACGATAAGGAGTATGCTTATTGTTTTTGTTTAAAATGGGATTGCAAGATTTTTCAGAAATGCCTAGCTCTGTGCTGCAGGGTGTTTGAAGAGGGAAGAGTCAGGGCCTACTTTGAGACAGATAAAATTAATTTAATAATATATTTTATTTAACCCAATGTATGAGTTTTCGACAGCTGCCGTAACAAAGTACCATGAACCGAGTGGTTTAACCAACAAAAAGTTATTGTGTCACAGTTTCAGAGGCTGGAAGTTGGATCCAAGTGTCAGCAGGGACATGTTCCCTCTGAAGGCACTAGGGAAGGATCTGTTCAGGCCTCTTTCCTACCTTCTGACAGTTCCTACAGCATAGCTCCAAACTTTACCTGGTGTTCTTCCCAGTTGAGTGTGTCTGTGTCTTTGAATTTCCCCTTTTAATATGGATGCTAGTCATATTGTATTAGCAGCCCATTCTACTCCAGGATGTCCTCATCCTAACTAATTACATGGGAAACAGACGTCCTATCGCCAAATAAGCTCACATTCTGAGGTACTGGGAGTGAGGACTTCAGTACATGAATTTTGAGAGGACACCATTCAATCCATAATACCCAATATATCCAATATAGCATTATTTCAATATGTAATCGGTATAAAAACATAGAGATGTTTTACACTCCTGTTTCCAGTCTTTGAAATTCAGTGTATATTTTATACTTAAGGGATTCTTCAATTTGAACTAGACTCTTTTCAAGTACCCAATAGCTACATGTGACTAAAGGCTACCGTACTGGAAAATACAAATATAAAACTTTTTAGAATCACAGAAATTCTATTTTAAAAAATATTTTGGGGCGCCTGGGTGGCACAGCGGTTAAGCGTCTGCCTTCGGCTCAGGGCGTGATCCCGGCGTTGTGGGATCGAGCCCCACATCGGGCTCCTCTGCTATGAGCCTGTTTCTTCCTCTCCCACTCCCCCTGCTTGTGTTCCCTCTCTCACTGGCTGTCTCTATCTCTGTCGAATAAATAAATAAAATCTTTAAAAAAAAAATATTTTATTTATGTGACACAGAGCATGAGAAGCTGGAGTGGCAGGCAGAGGGAGAGGGAGAAGCAGGCTCTCCCTGCTGAGCAGGGAGCCCGATGCACGGCTCGATCCCAGGACCCTGGAATCATGACCTGAGCCGAAAGCAGACGCTTGACTGAATGACCCACCCAGGCTCCCCTCACAGAAATTCTATTACACAGCATGTTCTGGAAAACAAAACTATGCAATGGTGACAAAAAGCAAGTCAATTGTTGCCTGGAGGGGACAAGAAGGAGGAAATTACAGAGGGGCATGAGGAAATGTTTGGGGGTTCATCATCCTGATGGTAGTCATGGTTTTATATGTCAAAACTTATCAAATAGTGCACTTTAAAGGTGTACATATTATTGTATATCAACTATACATCAATAAAGCTCAATTATATATCAATTTAAAGAGTTAGTTGTAAAAACACTCAAATAACACTATAGGACAAATGATATAACCCCTTACTCACCATATGATTATGTTTTGAATTTCAAGAGTTTATATAAAAATATGATTTATAATTTTTTATAATTTATCAAAAACTTATCATTTTCATATTATAATAAGATTTCACTATTCTACAATTTACTTTTTTAAGACATTTATTTATTTGAGAGAGAGGGTGTGCATGAGTGGGGGGAGGAGCAGAGAGAGGGACAGGATCTCAAGCCGACCTCCCCACAGAGATGGAGCCCCACACTGGGCTCGATCTCACAACCCTGAGGCCATGAACTGAGCTGAAAGAGTCACCCACTTAACCGAGGGAGCCACCCAGGTGGCCCTACAATTTACTTTTTTAGCCTACTATCTGTATGAGTTATCTTTGGATAACTTATGTATTATTACAAAGGGAGTCCATGTTCTATTACTCCAAAACTTGGCAGCTTAAAACAGGAAACATTTATTCAGGAAACTCACAGTTTCTGGAGTCTGGAATCCAGGACCAACTTAGCTTCATGGATCTGCTTCACGGTCCTCATGAAGTTGCTGTCAAGCTGTTGACTGGGTAAGCAGTCGTCTGAGGCTTCAACTGGAATGGAGGACCCAATGGAGCTCATGTGGGTGGTGGCTCAAGTAGCCTTTGTTCCTCCCTCTTTGGGCCACTCCATAGCCGGCCTGTGCATCATCGCACAGTGTTAACTGCGGGGAGCCTGGGTGGCTCAGTCGTTAGGCGTCTGCCTTCTGTTCAGGTCATGATCTCAGAGTCCTGGGATCCAGCCTGGCATTGGGCTCCATGCTCAGCGGGAAGCCTGCTTCTCCCTCTCCCACTCCCCCTGCTGGTGTTCCCTCTCTAGCTGTCGCTCTCTGTCAAATAAATAAATAAAATCTTAAAAAAAAAAAGTTAACTGGCCTCCTCCAGAGAAGGTTATGAGAGAGAAAGAGAGAGAGCCCAAGATGGAAGCCACAGTGTTTTCTAACCTAATTTTGGAAGGGACATACTTATATTTTGGCTACCTGGTATTATTCACACATACAAACCCCCATACAGTGTGGGAAAGGATTGTGGCTGGTTTGAAAACAGGAAGGTGGTGATCCTTATAAAGGGTCTAGGCAGCTCACTACCACAAAAGAATAACTGACATATGTGCTTATTTACTTACTCTTCTAAACACTTATATTATGTTATGTGTTTCATTAACAGGCTCTTAGCAATGAACATGTAAAGTATTCTCTGCTTTTCAAGAACATAAACTATATCTATATAGATATAGATATAAAAGTAAAGCAATAGAAATTTATTAAGTAAGAATACAGATAAGGCTTTCAGGAGTGAGGGGGTGTGGACAGGGTTGCCCTATAAAAATAAATTAATGAACATACAATTTTAGCCCCTAGTGCAAATATTGAGTAAGATAAATTACTACAGTAGAAATGTTGACAAACGATAAACACATTAAAAATACAGATCTCTGAAAAATTTGAAATATAATTTGATTTCCCCAAATTCCCCATTGAATAATATTGACCTTTTCCTCCCTCATCACCAATACTACAATCAAATATTGCAAATATTCAGATTCTTCTCTATGTCCCTTTGCATTGAGAGACAAAGATGTCCCTTTCTTCCAGAGGTACAGGTAGGACACCTCTCACAGGACAATTTTACAATTATTTTATTTTATTTTTCATTTTTAAAACTCATTTGAAAGAGAGAGAGAGCAAAAGCAGGGGGAGTGGGAGGAAGAAAAGGATGCAGGGCTCCATCCCAGGATCCTGAGATAATGACCTAAACACAAAGAAGAGGTTTAACTGACTAAGCCACCCAGGCGACAATAAATTTTTTTTTCTCACTAACATCTATGCCCAGGCTGGGGCTTGAACTCATGGAACTAATATGAAGAGTTGCATACTCCACTGAGCCAACCAAGCATTCCTGAAAACACTGATAACATGTGATAACGCTGAAACTATGGCAACCTAGAAGTCTGGTTATGTACACTCTGTGTAACGGAAGATGTAAGGTAGAATGTTAATTCTAAAAGGGCGATGGTACTTACATAAATTACAATGCTTTCCAAGACTGTTATAACATATTACACATTCATGTCCATAAAACAAGAAAAATTTATTCTCTCACAGTCTTAGACTAAACTTGAAATAAAGATGACTCCAGGGTAGTGTTCCACTAATATACTACGAAAAATTCTTTCTTACACCATACAAGCCTCTGTGCCTCCCAAATTTTAGAAAAATAAATACTGAAACTCCCTTAATTCCAATGTTTCATACTTTCTCTATGTACACATTTCAATGTAAATACCTCTTGCTGCAAGAACAATGAACACAATCCAAGGAAAAAGACAGACACAGGGGTGGAGAGGAGGGTGGAGAAGACCCTGGCTAGGTGTACCCTAAGGCTGAATGGGAACATCTTCAAGGCGACATCTAGGTCGTGGGCCTGCGGGGGTGGGGGTGAGGGCTGGAGGGGGAGGAGGGTGCTCCAGGGAGCACGCTTGCCACTTTGCCCTAGGATTCAGAGGAGTGGTAGCGAGGCGATGTGAGGGACGTGTTGGCTAGAAGTCCACCCTGTGTGTCTCCCGTGTGCCTCCAGCCCCTCCCACCCGCGTGGCTGTTGGGTTCTCCCCACCGGCCTCCCGAATCTCCCCGCTGGCTCACCTGCCCTGCCTGGTGGTGCGGCGACCTGGACGCGCCCAGATTCGCTTTCCCAACCCCACCTCCGGGGCGCCACGGGCCCGGCTCTCTGCTCCCATCCCCGCCCAAGGCCAGCACCCACGTGGACCACAATCGCCGGGCCAGGGGAGACGCGGCCAGTCCACGGGGTGGCCGGTGGCCAGTGGCCGGGAAGCTGGGCCCAGCCGTGGCTGGCGGGGGGGGGAGGAGGCAAGGGACCAGGGGCTTCAGCAGGGTACCCGACTCAAAGAGGTAGATTGCTCACGCTCCCCAGACCTCTTCCCCCACTCCCCCTGCCCCTCTTCCCAGCACCGACACCACGGAACTAGCACCTCAGGAAGGAGCAAGGGGTGCCCTGTCAGGGGTGGCGAGGTTTCTCCTGGAGGCAGCAGTGCAGCCGCAGAGTCCAAGCCCCCGGGCTGGCCGGACGTGCGGGCGTCAGCTGGTGGCCACCAGTGGGGACAGAGGGTGTCGCGGCCTCTCGGGGTTGGGGCGGAGGAAGAGGGGGAGCCAGGCCAGCGCCCAGGGGAGGCGCCGAAGCCCTGCTGTTGGGCGGCCGGCCGGCTGGCTGGCTGGCGAGGCCAAAAGGCTTGGGCTGGCCGAGGCGACAGGGCAAGGCTTGGGCTAGACGGGGCGGCTGGCCTTGCGTGGGCGCCGAGGCGGCGCGGCAAGGGAGAAGCCAGCGAGCTTCGAGCTTCGTCTAAAAGGGGCGCAGATGCGCTGGGGAGGTCGGTAGGTAGGCAGGCCGAGAGGAAGAAGAAAGGCTTCCCT